>NW_015162550.1:47018-50133 GCF_001447785.1 Gekko japonicus | reverse complement strand
AGGAGGCAGGGCTTGTTGCATGCGCCCACCCCCTGGGCTCTTTACTGCCGGAGCTCTGCTCCTGTGCGCTCCTGCAGGAAATGACCCCTGATTATACCCAGGCATGCCAGGCCTTCCCCTATAGCAAGAGACCTCCCACTGGCAAGCGCCATTATCCACTGCTGTTCAGAGCAGTGGCAGGGGAAAAACAAACAGTGACACCATCACCACCCGAATGTTGCTATGTCACTTCTGGGTACAACCTGCAGTGACAAAGGGTAGCTCTAGGAATCCTTATTTTATAACATTGTGAAGAAGGATGTGCCATAAACAGAGCGTTCCAGGCAAGACATGAGCAGAGGTGATTGGTCAGCTGACTAGACCTGCTTTTCCAGCTGAGGGGGGGGCGCCATGTTCTTTTCATGCTTAAGTATTACTGGAAGTGGATTTTTAAAAAGATATCATTAAACCCGTTTTATAGCAACCGAGGATTTCCTTGGCGGTCTCCCATCTAAGAACTAACCAAGGCTGAGGTCACCCATACAAAATAATCCACTTTCAATGCACTTTCCAACTGGATATGGCAAGTTCACAGAGTAAAATCCAGTTGGGAAGTGCACTGAAAGGGGATCGAAGGGGGATTACGGTATTTAGTGCGTGTGGCCGCAGCCACAGTCAGACCCTGCTTAGCTTCCACTCTGTGATGAGCTAAGCTGAGCTATTTGTGATGAGCTAAGCTGAGCTATTTGTGCAAACTAAAATGGATATTGTTTAAGACCTAGGGTTGCTGGGATGGGGTAGGGTTGCCAGATCCTGGTTGGGAAATTCCCGGAGATTTAGGGATGGAGCCTGGGGAGGACAGGGACTTCAGTGGCTCACAATGCCATAGAGTCTACCCTCCAAAGCATCTATTTTCTCTAGGAGAACTGATTTCTTTAGTCTGGAGAGAACCTGTAATTCTGGTGGCTATCCAGGTCCCACCTGGAGGCCAGGATCCCTGACCTTAAGCATGTCATATGCTGATCCTGGTTACAAATATGGCACAAGATACCTGTATGACTCCAAAGCTCAACAGGAGCAGAGGGGTGGGATTGTTAACCGCATTTTAATGCAATTGCATTTGTTTCTACAGTAATTCTTTTTTAAATACTTCTTTTAACCATGACTCGGCCTGATCTTTCAGAATGATGCCAATTATAATTCTTTTTTTAAAAAAATCATTCCAACACGGCTCAGAAAAGAAGGCTGTTTCCAAAATGCTAAGCAGCCGGAGGTGTCTCTTTCAAAGGCAGGCTCACCATAAACTAAAATGGCTGTCTTTATGGGGTCGTAAGCAGAGCACTGTGCAAGGAAGTCCAAAAGCATCTGTGATGATGAGGCACCGTGGTCGCCATCCTGGAAGTCATGATAAATGTGTTTTCCAATGAAATGACCTGGACGTTCGCTTCCCCCTCCCGCCCATGGGCATGGGCTACCTACTACATAATTGATTTTTCAGTAAAGCGTAGACACCTTTCTGTTTCCAACCGGAATCTGAAAACCAGTTTTTGCAAATTCTCTGGAGCCTGTGGCGTAAATCCCAAGAACAGCATATTACGGACCAACAAGTTGATGAGCCTCGGGGGGGGGGCATATTACGGACCCCCAAGTTTCTCAACACTAGCAGGCCACATTCTGGCCCAGCCCTACCGTTACACTGCATATCACCCCTTGGCAGGGGGGAGGTTGTAGAAAAAGCCCAGCAGACATTAATTAGCATAATAGGTCACACCCAACAGCAGAAACTCATTAGCATATTAGGCCACACCCATGACAGCACAGCTCATTAGCATATTAGGCCACAACCCCATGTTACCAGAAGTGTGGTCATCCAGCCATACCCACCTTTTGCTCCTTATTCTGTTTACCTTGTTTGTTGTCAAAACCCAGGGCTTTTTTTTGTAGCAGGAACTCCTTTTCATGTTAGGCCACACACCTCTAATGTAGCCAATCTGAATGAGTTTCTGCTGTTGGGTGTGGCCTATTAGGCTAATGAGTTCCTGCTGGGTGTGGCCAACTCGGGAGCCAGCCGGAACTCCGTTCCTGTGCGTTCCTGCCCAAAAATAGCCCTGCCCCTTGGGCATTCAGTAGCAGTGAGTAGAAAGGATAGGGAACTGCCAGTTTTTAAATTTGTTATGCCTGTAAATTTGTTATACCTGTAGCTGATTATCTTCAAGTGGTCATCTGTGCATTCATGGGAAAAGGGCACCTGTGCCTGACCCATTGGTAACTTTAACAAGCCTAAAACCTCCTTTCCCATGCTCCGCCCCCGAAGCACACGCGAGAACTTACAACTCCCTTGAGGAAGATCTTTTGTAGGATCGTTGGGTCGAGTCTATTTCCTCCACTTCCAATGCCGAAAGATGAGTTGTCTGCGAAGGAGAGGTTGTCTGTTACTGGCAGCCTAGCTGAGGGATGGGAGAGTCCAGGAGACAGAGTGAGGGTGCTCCCGATGCCGAGCCTCGAGGTGGAGGTGAGCATTCTGTTGGGGTGGTGAATAACAGTGTGGAAGAATCAAGCTGAGGACTCTCCCTCCGTGGCTTCAGTCCAGACCGTTTTCTGGATCTTACCCACTTTGTCGCTTTTACCCTCCCTGCGTTTCTTAGCAGGAGTTGAGGGGGTCGACTGAGGCATGGCTTCCGAGCACTTCAGTGTTGAGCGGTCGGTGCCGATATGTCCTGCCATGGGGGCAGTCGACTTCGTCAAGGTCAACGGCCCTAGAGTTGACTCTGCGGGTGTGGCCATCAGTGTTGGAGAGAGGGCTGATTCTAGCAGAGCCACTCTTAAGTCTTGCTGCTTGATTTTTTCAGGTCTGTTGAGAAAATTTGGCACAGTGGCTACACGAGTCCATACGATGTGCTTCTCCAAGACAGCATAGATACAGCGAGTGTTCGTCTTTGGGGGCAAGCTTGCTCCCACACCGATGGGCTTCTCCAAGACAGCGTAGATAGAGTGTCCGTCTTTGGGGGCAAGCTTGCTCCCACACTTATTGCAGCGTTTAAAGAAGCCCCAACATTTTGCCATAGGCCGTGAGGGGGGCCAACTTTGGAAGGAAGGGGAGGGAAAGGGGAGGGGGGATGGTTGGAAAGTTCTTTCC
>NW_015162550.1:39057-45945 GCF_001447785.1 Gekko japonicus | reverse complement strand
AGAAGAAGAAGAAGAAGAAGAAGAAGAAGAAGAAGAAGAAGAAGAAGAAGAAGAAGAAGAAGAAGAAATCTAAGCTTAAGTTGAACCATTATGGGGAAGGCAGAAATTGGTTTTTCCCTGTCCATTTTCTCTACTCCATGCATGACTCTATAAACATCTATTGTGTCCCTCCTTAGCTGCGTCTTCCCCCTAAACCAAAAGCCTCAGATGCTTGATCTTTGTTTCATCATCGCCCTTGTTCATTGGCTTGCCCTTTTCTGCGGCTTTCGTAGTTTTCCGATATCCTTTTTCGAAATGGGGTGTGTTAGGAATGCTTCCTTTTTCTTGTCCTGACCTGGATAGCCCAGGTTAGCCCAATCTCACTTGATCTCAGAAGCTAAGCAGGGTCAGCTCTTGATAGTATTTGGATGGGAGACCTCCTGTTAAGTCCAGTGCTTAACAAATAGTCAGAGAGTGAATTCAGCAAAACTCAGGTTTATTCAGCTCGACGATCACTTCTCTAACACGGTACAACTTCTGATAGCCCGAACAGCTTTTCCATTGCAGCTGCTCGGTATTTAAACATTCCGGGCTAATGTAGCCACACCTACTATACATATATCAACCTATCAGGTTGAGCGCATAAAGGACCAATCAGAGTCTTTCCCGCTTACATACATTCGAACCTGATTGTCCGCTTAAGTCTTGGACTTCAATCCTTGTTCAAGACGAAGCTTAACATAGCTTCCCAATTAGGTGTTTCACAATACACTTTAGGTATTCCTGGCAGCTTCAGAATACACTATACCTCCAAAGAACACCAGGGTCATGATGATGCAGAGGCAGGCGATGGCAAACCACCTCTGAAACTCTCTTGCCTTGAAAACCCTACGGGGTTGCCATAAGTCAACTGTGACTTGAGGACACTTTCCTCCACCACCTTTTTCTCCCCCCCCCCCCCCCCCCCCTTTCGTTGCAATTAAGAACATAAGAGAAGCCAATGTTGGATCAGGCCAATGGCCCATCCAGTCCAACACTCTGTCACACAGTGGCATTTATTGTTGGAATTGCTATTTTGTTTATGACTAACAGTCCAGTCCTAAGCAAAGTTATACCCTTCTAAGTCCATTAAAATCAATGTGCTTAGAAAGGTGTAACTCTGTTTAGGATTGCTCTGTGAGAGGACAGGTATTCCAACACCTACGCACCTTTCCCAGGAGATTCCCAGTCTTTCAGGACATGCATTCCAACACCTACTCACCTTTCCCAGGAGATTCCCAGTCTTTCCTTGCAGAGAAGTAACCTTAAATGTAGCATAGTGGTTAGTGTGTAAGGCTAAGACCAGGGAAGCCCAGGTTCGAATCCCTACTCTGCAATGGAAGCTTGCTGGGTGACCTTGGGCCAGTCATAGATTCTCAGCCCCTCCTACTCCAAAGGGCCGTTATGAATAAAAGTTGACAGGAAAAATTAATCCTCCTTTCGATTCACCAAAACCCTTCTCCTCCCTCTCTCTTCAAACTCCTCAAAAAGTGTCTGGAAAATTATAGCACCAACCAATTCTTCCTTGACCCATTTCCCTGGACACAGAATTGCAGGTGTTTGTCAACTATCGTGCTTAACGAGAAACTTGGCTTGATTTTGTCTGGAACTGTCTTCTCTGCCTTCCCTCTTTTACTTCCCTGCTGAATAAACTCTCAAAGTGAAATGGATTCTTTCTCTTCCCCCCCCCTTTCTTTCTAGTCCACCTTTCACATTGAGATTCAAGTCAGATGACAGAATTATGAAAAATGCAAGAAAAATAGTATGACGTGCCATTAAAATGCAAAAAAATGCAAATGTTAGAAGATAGTACTGTAAACACTATATACTACACACAATAAACAGTGCCAAAAACTATAACCCGATTCTATTCAGAATCTGTGCTATAATCATGGCAAGTCACTGCTAATGCCTCATGAGCCTAGCCTTACTCTGGCCCCTGCCACACGGGGGGGGGGAGGGACATGGGCAAAGTGCGGCTTTTTAAAGCCGCACCAAAAGAGACATGCGGCGGCAGGATCACATAGATCCCCTGAGCCGCCACGCACTTCCTCCCTGGCACGATCAGATGCCAGGGGGAAGCCACTGACAGGGAAGCGAGGCAGCTGAACTGCGCATGTGTGAGCAAGCGCAGTTCGGCCGGGAGCCGGGATTGCTACGAACGAAGAGCACGCCAGCAATCCCACAGCCACGCTTGATGCGGCGTCCCAGGTAAGTCCTCCTCTGGGGGTGGTTCTTTTTTTACAGCGTGTTATTGGCCTGAAGGGACGGATCGGTGACGGGTGCGAGCCGATTCCCAGATGTTGCGGTGTGTTCGCGCCCGTTTGCTGCGCCCCTGATCTGTCCCTCTCCTGGGCCAAAATCTCCCGTGTGACCGGGGCCTCTGTTGGAATACAACAGGAGGGAAATGGCTTACTTTGGGATGATGCGCTCAAATCTCACTCTGGGGAAAGCATCCCTACATCTCTTCTGTGATGATTCAGGGGAAGTAAACAGGGCGCTGGCCCCTACGGCAACGACAGTGCTAGCCAATACCCATCCACTCACCTTGGTGATCAGAAGTGTACACAGTATTCCAAATGCATCCACACTGCAGATTTATATATGATAGCTGACATTTTCCCAAAATCTTTTTCCTGTAATTTATGTCATAGAAATTGTATAGCCGCCACACATTTCCGGCATTATTCATAGCTTTGTTTTGCTCAAGTGGCTCAAGTCATGTAAACCTGCCCTTCTGGTCACTAGATTCACGTCTCAAAGTGATGAAATGAAGATCACATATCTCATTTCAGCCATAAAATGCAAATTGAAGACATGTGGAGCCTCAATTTGCCTCGGGGTCATTCAGGAAAGAGAGGGGATTTAAACCCCTCCGTCTTGTGCCTTATTCAAGACTGGCTCCACCACTCTTCCATTAACATATCAAAGGGGGAAATATATCATTTAAAAACATACATTTCCTCCTTTAAATATGCTTTTTAAAAGACAGAGCGGTTTCCACCAAGTGGAGGCTGAAGGGGTAAAACCCTTTCTCTTCCTTGCATAGCTCTGAGGCAAACAGAGAGAGCACAGGCCTACAATCTACATTTTATGCACAGAACAAGGGGCAATTCTGCATCTAGTGTTTGTCTGGACTGTTTTAGGTCCTCCCCCAGCAAGACTTCATGTTTCCCAGGTTTATAAATCTGTATTAAATAAAAAAAAGGATCGTCATATTCCAAAACTGACATTTCCCCCTGTTTTAATCTCAAAAGTCTGTGTCCGAGGGCGAAGACTTGCTTCCCCCCAATACACTTGACTGGCAGGCGAGCATCCACTCCATCAAAATATCACTGTGGCTAAGTAATGACTACTGCCACTTGAGTGGGGGACAGCCTAGCTGTGCTGTCACTCTGGTGGGTGTCAACCAACAGACTGTTCCTCATCCTAATCACAGTAATTGTAACACGCTGACAGCAGGAGATGGCCCGGGAGGGAAACAAGGAAATGAAGACTATCTCCTGGCAACAACGCAACTTCATTTAACCTTAACAGACCGAGCGCCACTATCGTTTCTCCCAGGCACTCTGGCGTGGATCCGGTGTCAGATCAGCTTCTCATTTGCAATGTATGACAATTTTCTCGCACCTGAAAAGACAGTGCCACAAGTCAATAGACTTATCAATTGCGCTTAGAAATGGGATTGCCTTAACTAAAGCCCACTGGCTTTTTCCCAGGTGGCAAATGGCTGCTCTCCCTCCCTCCTTCCTTCTCCTCCCCTTCCCTTTAAATAATCTGTATGTTTAGGCGTTAGGTCAATTTACACTACAATGGCAATGTCTTACAGCTGAGACCATCAATCAGATCTGGTGTGACAAAAAATATTCTGCTGCGGCATTTCAGGTTATTAAAGAGACGAAGGGGAGTGGGGCCTGGATTTATCAGCCACTTTCTCTCTTTGTTTCCTTATCTTCCTTTCTTCTCAGAAAAGGCTATCACAGATCTAAAGATCCAAAAGCACATTAGAGACCAACAAGATTTTTAGGGTATGAAGCTTCTGAAAGTCAAAGCTCCCTTCATCTGATGAAGGGGTCTTTGACTCTCGAAAGCTTATACCCCAAAATCTTGTTGGTCTTCGAGACGCTACTGGGATCAAATCAAGTTCTTCTACTACATGGCTACTCATGTGAAACAGATCTAAAGTGGAAGAGGAGGAAGAGGAGGAGGAGGAGGAGGAGAAGAAGAAGAAGAAGTTTTTATACCTCACTTTTCTCTACATTACAGAGTCTCAAAGCAGCTTACAGTCTCCTTTCTTTCCTCTCACCACAACAGGCACCTCGTGAGGTAGGTGGGGATGAGAGAGTTCTGAGAGAACCGTAACTGGCCCAAGGTCACCCAGCAGGCCTCATGTGTCTCAAAGTGGCTTACAATCACCTTCCACTCCTCTTCCCACAACAGGCACCTTGTGAGATTGGTGGGGCTGAGAGAGTTCTGAGAGAACAGTGACTGGCCCAAGGTCACCCAGCATGTTTCGTGTGGGGGAGGAGTGAGGAATCAAACCCGGTTCTTCAGACTGGAGTCGGCTGCTCTTAACCATGCTGGTGCTGTAACCTCATCTTCTCATTTCTGAAGATAAAGAGACCTTGATGAGCTCCTTTTCTCTAGGCTGCTTGTGAAGAAGCACTCAAATAACTTGTCCTAAAGGAGAAGATGTTTCATGTTTCCCAAAGGTGTTGCAGTGCATTGTATTGGGTGGTTGACAATTCCAGTTTAGGCAGTTCCTGGAGATCTGGGGGTGGTGCCTGGGGAGGGTGGAGTTGGGTCAGGGGAGGGACCTCAGCTGGGATGTAAAGCGATACCATCTGCCCTCCAAAACTGCCATTTTCCTCCACTATGGAGATCAGTTGTAATTCTGGGAGAACTCTAGGCCCTGCCTGGAAGTTGGTAACCTGGATGTGTTAGACTCTGACATTATACCTCCCCTTCTCAAATGAGGCTCCACCCCCCAAATCTCCAGGAATTTTCCAACCCAGAGTTGTCAACTGCATACGAGCCCCGCCCCCATCTGAAATGGTATAGCCGATTAACTGCCATTTGAGAAAACTAGGGCCAGTTATATACATTAAAAAGGTAAAGGTTCCCTTGCTCGAAAGCCAGTCGAATCCGACTCTAGGGTTGCTGTGCTCATCTCCGTTTCCAAGCCGAAGAGCTAGCGCTGTCCGAAGACGTTTCCGTGGTCATGTGGCCGGCATGACTAAACACCAAGGCGCACGGAACGCTGTTACCTTCCCACCGAAGCAGTACCTATTTATCTACTTGCAATGTCTTGCTTTCAAACTGCTAGGTTGGCAGGAGCTGGAACTAGAGACGGGAGCTCACTCCGTCATGCGGCACACTCGGGTCTCGAACTGCTGAACTACTGACCTTCCACAGCCTGCAGTTCAGCATCTTAACCACTTGAGCCACCGCAGCTCCTTAGTTATATACATACATACATACATAACATATAAAAACACACACACATAAATAGCCCAGCCTTCTCCCTGACCCACTATCTTTTTTGTGTGTGCAGAGGTTTTTTGTTGTTGTAAGGTTGGGAAGGGTTGGAGACTTCACTCTAATACATGTATTTGGGCGGGAGTCTTTCCCTCTCTCTCCCTCCCTCTCTTCTTTTAAATTCTAAAGCATCATAATCCCAAAATATTTAGGCATGGCTTGGTGCCCAGGGGATGAATATTTTTTTAAAATGTAATTTTAAGCTCGGCTAGTTTCCGTATTCTATTTATTAACAGCGAAAGGTCACATTGGTTTTTACTTTGGAAGCCATTAAAGAGGAGACACGTACAGCTGAGCTCTTTAAACTAAATTAAGACAGCCATCGAAACAATCCTGAAGTTTATGCTGTGCTTTCCCCTCAGTGCAATTACAGTGGGGGCAGAATTCAGACATCTCTATGTGAGCAACGCAGGACGATTGCAGAAGCTTATATTTCAAGGAAGCAAAGCAGCACAGGCAGAACGATCCGCTGCAAGAAACACAAGGCTGCTGCTGAAAATGGCAGCTCTGTGTTGTTGTTCAGTCACACAGTCGAGTCCGACTCTTCGCGACCCCATGGACAAAATCACGCCAGGCCCTCCTGTTTTCCGCCATCCTCTGAAATTTGCTCAATTTCATGTTCGTTGCATCTATGACACTGTCTAACCATCTCATCCTTTGCCGTCCCCGTCTTCTTTGACCTTCAATCTTTCCCAGCACCAGGGTCTTCTCCAGTGAGTGCTCCCTTCTCATTGGGTGGCCAAAGTATTTGAGCTTCAGCTTCAGTATCTGGCCTTCCAGGGAACAGTCAGGGTTGATTTCTTTTAGGATTGACTGATTTGATCTTCTTGCAGTCCAAGGGACTCTCAAGAGTCTTCTCCAGCACCATAGTTCAAAAGAATCTATTCTTCGGCGCTCAGCCTTCCTTATAGTCCAACTCTCGCAGCCATACATGACTACTGGGAATACCATTGCTTTGACCATGCGGACTTTTGTTGGCAGGGTGATGTCTCTACTTTTTATCGTGCTGTTTAGGTTCGCCATCACTTTACTCCCAAGGAGCAGGCGGTGTATGACATGTAATAAAACTTAACCTGTGGCTTGGTACAATGGCTTGGTGTAATTATACTATGAGATTTCCTACCCCTGTGGGGAAATGCTTTACAAGATGGCTCTATGGCAGATGGGAGAATCATAGTGGTGGAAGGGGACATACAGGCCATCTAACCCAACCCCCTTCTAGCCCAGCTAGCCCAACATCCCTGACAAGTGTTTGTCCAACCGCTGCTTAAGGACTGCCGGGGGGGGGGGCTCACCACCTCCCTAGGGGGCGGATTCCAATGCTGAACTACT
>NW_015162550.1:37491-39024 GCF_001447785.1 Gekko japonicus | reverse complement strand
CTCAATTTCATGTTCGTTGCATCTATGACACTGTCTAACCATCTCATCCTTTGCCGTCCCCGTCTTCTTTGACCTTCAATCTTTCCCAGCATCAGGGTCTTCTCCAGTGAGTGCTCCTTTCTCATTTGGTGGCCAAAGTATTTGAGCTTCAGTTTCATTATCTGGCCTTCCAGGGAACAAAATAATCCTAATATCCAGCCAGCATCTTTTCACCTGCGATTTAAACCCATGATTGTGAGTCCTATCCTCTGCTGCCAACAGGAACAGCTCCCTGCCCTCCTCTAAGTGACAGACCTTCAAATACTTAATAAAGAGAGCAATCATGTCCCCCCTCAACCTCCTCCAGACTGAACGTTCCTGAGTCCCTCAGCCTTTCCTCATAGGGCTTGGTCTGATCATCCTCATTGCTCTCTTCTACACTGGCTCCTTTCTGTCCACATACTTTTTGAAGTGAGGCCTCCAGAACTACTCACATACTCCAGGTGCAGCCTAACCAATGACGTGTACAGCAGGATTATGACACCTTTGTGATTTGGATATTATGCCTATGTTGACACAGAGCTACCATTTTGGCAGAAACTCTTTTTTTAAAAAAATGTATAGTTCTGCCTTGTAGTTACTTATGTATATATGGATGTAAACCATAAATGCACGAATGTCCTGTTATTATTAATGGTATTATTTTCACCGCGTCCATCTTCATTTCATCCAAGGAGTTTAGAGCCATATACAGAGTCTATCCCATTCAGGTTTGTTATCCCTCAATGGAACAGAAAAAGGTAAGAAAGACGCCCTGTTCAAGTTGAAGGCACATAGAATCCAGCCCTGTGGTTCGTTAGGATCATACTTCCACTGTTGGTGGACCTGTCCCAGTATCTACAATTCCTGGTGTGATGTCATCAATCAAATCAATGAGATTACTTCACAAAATATCCCGGTTTGTCCGAAAATCTCTCTTCTCAACCTTATGGACCCGACCTCAGTGGAAGTTATCTCAAAGAGAACTTACCTCAATTCTGCTTGCTGTTGCGAGACTGACTGTTGCCTCGGTATGGAAACTGGCTTCTCCTCCATTCCTGAACCTTTGGCATGATAAGATATGGGACCAATTTATCTTAGCAAAAATTACAAGTCTTACACTTTCAGCTAATGGTAACGCATCCAGCTCAACATCTCATTTTACATCTACCTTTGAGTTCTTCAGTATATGTCCACTAAAAATATTCTCCTGTCCAGAGGTCATTGGGGGGGGGATCGCAGTTCCCCCGGGTGAGGTACGGGGGGCAGGGCACATGACGAAGCCCCACCCCCTGCTTCCGGCCGCCCCGCTTCCAGCCTTCATTCAGCCAGGAGGAGGCAGGAGAAGAGGGAGGGTAAGTTGCTTCCTCCCTGCCTCTCCCCACCCCTGCCTGCCTGGGGCCAGGGAGGGCCTTCGCGGGGCTTCCTTGCACTCCCGCCGGCCTTGCAGGTCCACCGCCGGGCCCCTCATGGGGCTCGGCAGTGGAGCTGCAAGGCCGGCGGCAGCGGCCAGGA
>NW_015162550.1:26572-36602 GCF_001447785.1 Gekko japonicus | reverse complement strand
TAGCACATTCATCTTGATTTGTTTTGTTTTACTCTGTATATCCGGCTGCCACCAGGAAATTTTAAGGCTTTCCAAACCTTTATAATATAATATTTTTTATCACTGGGTAGGTAGGTCGGGTCTTTAGGCTTTCAAGGGACTATGTGTTCCTCAGGATGTATTTATTTCAGAGCTGGTATACTTGAATGAAATAGGATTTATTTAAATAAAGCATAAATACGAGGGTAGAACCATGTAACTAGTAAAGTAGGTATAACACACAGTTTGCTCCCTACTGACAGGGATTTTTCATAGGTATCTTTGTAACACTTTTCCTTCAAGTCCATATAATCTTTACTGTTTCCTAGACTCTCAGCTTTCAGCTTATAACTCCTATAACACAGAACTGAATGTCTCTCCTTTCACACACAAATATTTAACTCAGAACTCCTATATCATACAAGACTGCTTCACTCTTTTCATACACAGGACCAACTTATCCTTCTCTCAGAGACAGAACTTAACTGACTGTCTAACTGTCCTCATCAACTATCTAAACTGTAACTCTTGACTGACATACAAATCATCCACACAGCATCACTTTCAAAACCCCTTCCTCTTTCTGCCAATCACCAATCACACCACTTGCCTGTTTCAACCACTCTAGACTATCTCTCATCACCATGCAACCAAACTTTTAAAGACACACACACACAATTAAACATGAAATCATTACAATGCTTTTTTTGGTTGACCGGAGAATTTGAACCTAAGAAATTCTTGCCCTGGTCCAAAACTCTAACCATCATGCCAGATGAGTTCTTCAACAGTTTAGACTTACTAAGGTGATTGCTCATACATGAATAGGTTTGGGTGCTGATTTTCTAGATCAGTGCATTGCTTTAAAAAAATATATGGAATGATGTAGATAGCAAAAGCCTGCTCCGAAATGAATTAATCAGTTGTTATATTGTCATCAGTGTATATTCTGCATATGCAGATTTCCCCAAATCTTAGTGAATCCAGCCAGCCACACTTCCAGATTTATTTGGGAACAGAGAGCTTATTACAATGAACCTCTATGAAGCTGCCACATCTGCCGTTGGTCCATCAAGGTCGGTGTCGTCTACTCAGACTGGCAGTGACTGTTTAAGGTCTCAATGAAAGATCTTTCATATCCCCTACTACCTGATCCTTAATTTGAGATGCCAGAGAATTTAATCCAGGACCTTCTGCATGCCAAGCAGATGTTCCACCTCTGAGCCACAACCCCTCCGTTGCAACCTGCAGAGAAAGGAGAGACTGTAGTCATTGCTACACAGCGGCCAGCCCTCCCATGGCCCTGGGCCCTTGGCAGCTGCCCAGCAACACCAGTCCCGGCAGCAGCCCTTTGGAGAGCAGAATCCCGTCCTGTGCAGAAGAGTCAGGTGGGACTCTAAAGGTCAGAAGAGGCAGGCAGCAGGTATGTCCTGAACTAGGCCCCAAATCATCCTCTTGACTGTAACACACACCTAGGGCTGCCAGCACCAGGTTGGGAAGGTTTTGGAGGTGGAGCCTGAGGAGGGCGGGGTTTGGGGAGGGGAAGGACTTCAATGGGGCTACAGTGCCATAGAGTCCGCCTTCCCAAGCAGCTATTTTCTCCAGTGGAACTGATCTCTGTCACCTGGAGATCACTTGTAAATCCAGGAGATCTCCAGCCACACACCCCAAACTTCCATTGCCCTTTCCTCTTGCAGCAACCATCCCACAAGTAGTCCACCTAGGGCTGCCAGCTCTGAGGTGAGAAATACCTGGAGATTTTGGAGGTGGGGCTTGGAAGGGGAGGGGAAGAAGAAGAGGAGGAGGAGGAGGAGGAGATTGGATTTATACCCTACCCTTCACTTGGAGTCTCAGAGCGGCTTACAAACTCCATTCCCTCCCCCTCCCCACAACAGACACCCTGTGAGGTAGATGCGGCTGAGAGAGCTCTGAGAGAACTGCCCTTGAAAGAACAGCTCTGACAGAACTATTGCTTGCCCAAGGTCATCCAGCAGGTGCAAATGGAGGGGTGGGGAATCAAACCTGGTTCTCACAGATTAAAGTCCATGCACTTAACCACTACACCACCATAATGCCATAGAATCCATCCTCCAAAAAAGCCATTTTCTCCAGGGGAACCAATTGCTGTCATCTGGAGATCAGATGTAATAGTGGGAGATCTCCAGTCAACACCTGGAGGTTGGCAACTCAGTCTAAAAAGGTCTGTCCACGGCTATGGTTTTCCATAACCTCTATTAGTATTGCTGGCTAGCCTTCCATAACACAAATGCGCCGAGCACATGCTGTTACTGCAACGCTAACCTTTTAAAGTGAATTTTTGTGAGGCCCCCGGAGTATTGTGGAAATAGCTGCCCTATAAATAACATTTATTGTTATTATCATTATATGTTGCGCTCACTCTGTTTGGCTACCATTAATAAACCATTCAGGCAATGTTGTTGCAATGTATAATATTAGCAGCCCGTCCCTGAGGGAAACATATAACTGGGTATTTAATATTCTAGCTGTTTCTCTCCAAAAGCGGGTTTGCCGAATGGTGTTCAGAGTTCGGGGGGGGGGGGAGAATATTGCAGAAGTATGCAAAGATTTTTTAAAATATATATATATATATACTACAACATGATCTGCTGTAACTCATATGAGATGTCTGGCTATTAAAATTCTGCTAGATTGGGTTATATTCAATAAACTAAATTGCATATAGTTGAAAGGTTGCAGTTTCAAACTCATTGGATATTCAATAAAAAAAAATTGGCCCCTATCTTTTATTTTTTTTTCTCTCCCCTAATTCCAGTTTCTTTTTTTAAGAGAACGTTGAATGTGAGCACAGGGATGCGCTATATTGTAACACAAGCTGAGGGGCGGTGGCTCAAAACCAGTGTTTCTTGAGCCTATTAAGCTCCTGGAGGTGAGTTCCCCACTCTAGTTGCTAGGCAGAGTTGGTTTTCCTCATGCTTGTGACATTGCAATAACATTATCTCACGTTGCTTGGGCCAGCTTGATTTTTCAAATTCATCATTATTGTTTATTTAATTCATTTGTACTCTGCCTTTCTCCCCAATGGGGGCCCAGAAAGCAGCTTACATCACTCCCCTCCCCTCCATTTTTATCCTCAAAAGTACCCCTGTGAGGTAGGTTAGGGTGAACGTGTGTGACTGGCCCAAGGTCACCCAGCAAGCTTCTAGGGCACGAGTGGGGATTCGAACCTGGGTCTTCCAGATACTAGTCCGACACTTTTAACCAATTCACTACATTTGCCTGTTCAATGCATCCAAAGCAACATACATACGTCCCTCTCCGGTAACCGAGAACTTCATTCATTAGCCTTTTACATGCAAAGCTCTATTGAACTTTTGGTGCACCAGAGGTGCATATTCATTCATTCATTCATTCATTCAAATGGTGTTTAAAGTTCAGGGAGAATAAGAGGGGGGGATATTGCAGAAGTACACAAAGATCTAGTATTCAATCTGGAGCCAATGCAGCTGGCTGAGCACCGGTTGAATGTGGGCTCTAGCTGGAGTTCCGGTAAGAACTTGCACCTCTGTGTTCTGGACCAGTTGAAACTTCCAGATCAGTCTCAAGGGAAGTCCTGTGTAGAGTGAGTTACAGTAGTCTAATCTAGTGATTAATCTTTCCTGCCTTCCCTCTACACTTCCCCTTTCAACCAAGCCCCATCATACAGCATCAGCATTTACCCTTACAACAATCCATTGAGGTAGGCTAGGCTCAAAGAAGGTGACTGACTTGAGGTCATCCAGAAAACTGCTTGAAGGGCTAAGGACCTCAACCTGGATCTCCCAGATCCTAGCCCAGGGGTGTCAAACGTATGGCCCGGGGGGCAGATCCTAGCCCAGGGGTGTCAAACGTATGGCCCGGGGGCCAGATCAGGCCCCCAGAGGGCTTCTATCAGGCCCGCAGTGGAACTGTCTGTCTTCTACTTTTTCTTCCCGTTCTGCCGCTGCTGCTTCGTGTCAAACATATGGCCCGGGGGCCAGATCAGGCCCCCGGAGGGCTTCTATCAGGCCCGCAGTGGAACTGTCTTCTACTTCTTCTTTCAGTTCTGCTGCTGCTGCTTCATCATAGGTTTGCGGTTTACAGATACACACCTGAACGGCATACTCAAGATTGCAACAGCACAATCCTTGATCTTTTTGGGTACCAGACAAATTGCCTAATAATTTTGTCAAAATCTTTAGAGTATTGTGATCTTTTTAATATTGGGATGTTTTGGGCTAAAAATAAAAATCTAGGAAGTACATTCATTTTTATTGTTGCTATTTTACTTCAGTTGGGTAAATCTTTCCTTTTCGCCTTTGCCTTTCGCTTTCCTTCTTTCCTCTGCTATTTGTAAAGCCTCATCAGACAGTCACTTTGCTTTCTTGCATTTCTTTTTCTTTGGGATGGTGCTGATTGCTGCCTCCTGTACAATGTCATAAACCTCCATCCATACTTCTTCAGGCACTCTGTCTATCAAATCTAGTCAAACCTATTGTTCACCTCCACTGTATATTCATCAGTGATATGCTCTGGGTCAAACCTGAATGGCCTAGTGGTTTAAGAACATAAGAACATAAGAGACGCCAATGTTGGATCAGGCCAAAGGCCCATCCAGTCCAACACTCTGTGTCACACAGTGGCCAGAAATACCAGTGCCATCAGGAGGTCCACCAGTGGGGCCAGGACATTAGAAGCCCTCCCACTGTTGACCCCCCCCCAAGCACCAAGATGACAGAGCATCACTTGCCCCAGAGTCCCTATCTATACCTTGTGGCTAATAGCCACTGATGGACCTCTGCTCCATATGCTTATCTAATTCCCTTTTGAAGCCGTCCATGCTTGTAGCCGCCACCACTTCCTGTGGCAGTGAATTCCATGTGTTAATCACTCTTTGGGTGAAGAAGGACTTCCTTTTATCCGTTCTAACCCAACCGCTCTTCAGTTTCATGGAATGCCCACGAGTTCTTGTATTGTGAGAAAGGGAGAAAAGTACCTCTTTCTCTACCTGCTCTTTCCCATGCATAATCTTATAAACCTCGATCATGTCACCCCTCAGTCGTCGTTTCTCCAAGCTAAAGAGCCCTAAGCGCTTTAACCTTTCCTCATAGGGAAAGTGTTCCAACCCTTTTATCATTCGAGTTGCCCTTTTCTGCACTTTTTCCAAAGCTATAATATAATAAAGATAATAAAGTTGGCTTTTACAAGACAAAAAACAATCTTGATAAGATTTGGTTGTCCACAAATAATAAAATGTTTCAAATATATATATAAATTTTTGTTAGAATAATATATGCAAGATGAAATAGTCAAATCAGCTATGGTTACTTGGATAAAAGAATGGTCAAAAATTTGGTAAGTAATAAAGTTTATGAAAGCCACAGCCTCCAAAGAAAATATCTATAAAATGTTCCACAGATGGTATTGGTCCCCTGACAAAATAGCTAAATATTATCCAGGTGTTACAAATAAATGTTGGAAATGCAAGGCCAATGTAGGAACTTTTTACCACATGTGGTGGAGTTGTGGGAAAGTCCAAAATTTTTGGCGGAAAATCCATAAACTAATACAAGAAATATTGGATGTTAATCTTGCTGTAATCCCAGAATTTTTTTGTTATATATAATTCCTGAAGGTTATAAACAAAATTAATTGTATGTACTAACTTATATCTTAATGTCAGCTAGAATATTATTGGCAAAATGTTGGAAAACAGAAAAAATCCCTTCAAGAGAGGAGGTTATTCAGAAACTGTTAGAAATAGCAGAAATGGACAGATTGAATGTTATATCACAAGGAAAAGATGAAGAACTTTACTTAAATCAACGGTCAAATGTTTATAAATGGATAGACAATAAGCTGAAATAATAGACCTATTTTCTTTTTTCTTCAAGATTCCAAATGTATGTATTTATATATTTACAAAATGATAAATAAAATTTAAAAAGAAAAAGATTGCAACAGCACAGACATTTTGATGCAATAATTCAGAGCAAGAGATGTCAGTTATCAGACACTGTTAAATAAACAAAATATTGCAAGAGTGCTAATGTTTTAAGCTTGTTTTTCTTTTAAGTAAAAAAAAACCCTTTGTGTTTGTGTCCTTTATAAAGTTTATATCTCCGCTACCTGGCATTACATTTTATGACACACATGGCCGGACCCAACAAGGTCTCATTTTTGTCAGATCCGGCCCTCATAACAAATGAGTTCGACACCCCTTTCCTAGCCTGCCAATATAACCAATAGGCAATACTGCCAGTTTGCAGCCTGAATCAGCAACACTTGCTAGTTCTTACACCCATTTCTTCATCAAAGGGATACATAAATGAAAGTCCTCTTTAATCTTGATTATCTAAATTACTGGAGTTCTCTGTGCTTCTGCCACCAGTCAAACAAGGTATCGCCTGTCCTGTCCAAGTGATTAAAGCGTCTTGGGAGGGGTTTTGTTCTTTCTGGCAAAAAAAGATACCCCTCTTTTTCTATACATTATGTAAAAATAATAATGAATGTGGAATCAAAAGCTGAGTTTCAAATCAATCATAGGCTTTTGATGTTATTACTAACCATCCACATTCTCTTCTTGGGGGTTTATGGATTCCTCAGAGCCCCTCACATTGATTTATACCCCCGTGATAGAGTTGTCCCCATTCATTATCCCATATTTAATTAATATGTGCCTGAAAAGGAGTTGTCAAAAGACAAAGTTAATTATGGCAATGGGGGGGAAATTAGCTAAAATCCAGCCTGTCACATTTGAGCCAAGTGACAATCTCGCTCAAAAGGATTATAGATGCATTTGTATAATTTGCCTGTGCCTTTTGAGTAAACAAAGCAAAAATCATAGCATGGATTCCCACGCTCTGTATTTGGGGGATGCTGCACAAACCGTATCACTGTGCAATAAGTATATTGTTACTGGAAAATAGTAACGGATTTTTGCTGTTAAGACAGTAATACTGTAGTGTGTGGTGAGGATTCCCGTAACATATAATTAGACTGTGGAACTCACCGCCACAAGATGTAGTGATGTCTTTAGAATGGGATTAGACCAAATTCATGGAGAGGTCCCATCCGTGGCTATTGGCTACGCTGGCTAAATGGAACCTGCAGGTTCAGAGGTATTGTACTTCTGAATATCAGGAACTGGAGTGGAACAAGAGTGGGAGCCTTTGACTCTTGCTTTGTATGGATGTCTCCTGATAGTGGTTGAAAGTGCCATCAAGTTGCAGCTGGTTTACGGCAATCACAGAAGGTTGTCAAGGCAAGAGAAGAACAGAGATAGTTTGCCTATTGCCTGTCTCTGCGTAGCAACCCGGGACTTCCTTGATGTCTCCCACCCAGGCCCATAGCCAGAATTTTTTAAGTCAGGGGGCATTTAAATTTCTTAGGAGGCACTGGCTAATCAAATTAATCCAGGGGAGAAGGCTATGACGCCCTGGGCTGGATGGGAAGTCAGGGGCCTTGTCAGCAAGTCGGGGAGGGCTAGCCCCGAGATGCCCCACTGTCAGGGGTCATTTCATAGAAAAAGAGGTGCAGGAGCTCATTAGCAGAACTCATTAGCAGAACTTATTTGCATATGCCACACCCCCTGACATCACCGGAAGTGTGTCAGAAGGCAACACCCACCGCTCAGGCTCCACCGGACTGTTTTGGATTGCTAGCTATGGGAGGGGGATGCGCAGATCTGTCCTCGCAGAGGAGGGAGAGCTTGTACCTGAATAAAACTTGGCCTTAAAGGTGCCACTGGACTGTTTTGGACCGCAGGGCCGGGGGGGGCTCTGCAACTTACCTGGCTGCTTCTTGCTCTGGCTGAGGGCTGCTGGGAGCAGGGGGTGGGGCTTGTTGCATGTGCCCGCCCCCTGGGCTCTTTACTGCCGGAGCTCCAGTCCTGTGCGCTCCTGCAGGAAATGACCCCTGCCCACTGTAGCTATGGGTCTGCTTCCACCCAAGTACTAACCAAGGCAGACCCTGCTTAACTTCTGAGATCAGAGAAGATCTGGCTCGCTTGGGCTACCCACGGCAGGGCAGGCTGGTGCTACTCCATCTCAGTTGCCCACCCAGAGGACAAGAATGGTGGGACGGAATGGAAAGCTCAAGAAGGGGACTTTCTGGTAGGCCACCTTTGGAAGTGTGGGTCTTGTCGCCTAAGCTTACCAGTTTCTTTTCAAACAGTCCTTCTGGCCAAACTAGCTTCCTGGCAAGGACTGACCCTACATACTCCACAGACACAGGTCATGCAGCAGCCCAACGAAGGGTTGCCAGTCTCCAGGTGGTACCTGGAGATTGCCTGCTATTATGACTTATCTCCAGGCAACAGAGATCGGTTCCCCCTGGAGGAAATGGCTGCTGTGGAAGGTGGACTCTATGGCATTATCAGGGGCAGTTCTCCTGTGAAATGAATGAAGCTTATGTTTCAGGGTCCCTCATCCTGGGGCCCTGAAGCAACTTTTTTTTAAAAAAATGAGTGAATTTTTCAACAAAATTGATGGAGTTTTTTTTAAGTGTTTGTTATTAAAATGAGACTGTTTTAGTGACAGAATCATAAGCCAGTGGGCGGAAGTACTTAATATTGACCTTAGAATAGGCTCTAATACCCGTTCCATATGGCCTCAAAATGTCCCTGTAACTGGTCAAATTGCAGCATTTGAGAAGGGGCCCCCATGACAGTTCAAGCTTCAGGGTCCCAAAAATGTACTTCCGTCACTGGGCATTATACCCATTGTAGTCCCTCCCCTCTGGAAACCCCGCCCTCTTCAGGCTCCACCCTCCAAAATCCCCAAGTATTTCCCAAGCCGGCAAGCTGACCCCGACCTACTGCACAAATACAGCAACCCAGGGCTCTTTTTGTAGAAAAAGCCCAGCAGGAACTCATTAGCATAATAGGCCACACCCAACACCAGAAACTCATTAGCATATTGGGCCACACCCCTGACAGCACAGCTCATTAGCGCATTAGGCCGCGCCCACGTGTTGCCAGAAGTGTGGTCATCCAGCCTAGGGTTGCCAAGTCTGGGTTGGAAAATACCTGGAGACTTTGGGGGTGGAGCCAAGAGAGGGCGGGGTTTGGGGAGGGGAGGGGCCTCAGCAGGGTACAGTGCCTGAGAGTCCACACTTCAAAGCAGCCATTTTCTCCAGGGGAGCTGATCTCTGTCAGCAGGACATCAGTTGTAAAAGCGGGAGATCTTCAGGCCCCACCTGGAGGCTGGCAACCCTAGCTTCCTTCTTTGCTTCCCACCCACCAACTAACCTACCTGTTATCTGCCCCCCTCCCATCTTCAGCTGTATTTATGGTTTATTTACTTCATTTATATGCCAACTTTCTTCATAATGGGGGTCCAAAGCAGATTACACCAGTCTTCTCCAGTTTATCCTCACAACCACACTGTGAGGTAGGTTAGGCTGAGTGTGTATGACTGACTAAATGTCACCCAGTGAGCTTCCACAACAGAATGCGGATTCAGCCTGGGTCTTCCAGATCCTAGTCTCAAATTTTAGCCACTATATCACACTGGCTTTTGAAGGGTAGCTGCTGTTGAACATTAGTGAGAAGCTGTGCCTGGTTGAGTCATGGAACCCATATCAAATCGCTGGTGGTTCCTGCCTAGACCCAATGAGTCCTTCCTCAAAGGCTGAAACAGCCCTGGAAGCCTTGCCCCTCCCTCTGCCTTTTTCTGACAGAAACCAAGTCTAGAATGGCCAAACTGTTATGGTTGTCTAGCAACTGCCAATGAAGGGCATCTGTTTCTTAAAGCTACAGGTGCTCCTTTTATCATTTTGGGTTAACATTTTTTTTGTTTGCTTTTGTTTTTAGATTTCAGACTTTTCTGAAAACAGGGGCACTTTCCAGGTTTGTAGAAATCTGTCTTGTCCGTTCACAGCTCCAATCTCCAGATTTAGATATCCTCAGATTTGTCCAGGTTGAAAATTAGGGGGGGGAGGAGGAGGAGGAGGAGGAAGAGGAGGAGGAAGAGGAAGAGGAAGAAGAGGAAGAAGAGGAAGAAGAGGAAGAAGA
>NW_015162550.1:12240-25352 GCF_001447785.1 Gekko japonicus | reverse complement strand
TCCACTGCGGGCCTGATAGAAGCCCTCCGGCCCCTGAGCTGCATGTTTGATGCCCCTGCCATACAGTCTACCCCTTGATTGCTGATAACCTTGAGAACTATTCTGGATAGACCCATATCAGTATGCAGCTGAAAAGAGCAAGAGTCTTTGTTGTTGTCGCACAGTCGAGTCCGACTAGTAGCACCTTAAAGACTAACAAAAGATGTGGCAGGGCAGGAGCTTTTGTGAGTCAAGGCTGATGGATTTCCATTATGTAGGGCTAAATGTGGTGCCTTCCATGGAGAATGATCAGGACGGGTCGCCGTGTTAGTCTGTCTGCAGCAGCAGAAAAGAGCAGGAGTCCAGCGGTGCCTTAAAGACTAACAAAATGTGTGGAAGGGTAGGAGCTTTTGTGAGTCCCTGCTCACTCCTTCAGATATCTCAGTATGCAACTGTGTCTGATCATGCTTCTTCTCACCCTTATCTGGTAAACAGGGCAACCTCTTGGTTTTGCATCAGTGCATTGTATGCCCTTGGTACATGCCCGTCTTGCTCTCTGTGCACGTATACCCCATCCCCTGTAGCTGTCTCTGCCAGAGAAGAGCCAAGATTCCTAGTAGGCTAGCTTGAACAAGGACATCTGCAAGAGTGAGAGCTCCTGACTTTCTTCTTATTTATTTATTTATTTATTCAATTTATACCCCGCCCTCCCCATGAACGGGCTCAGGGCGGCTTACAGCAGTGGCCCAATTGCCAATAAAACCGATAAAGCAATATACATCATATCATAATAAGTTAAAACATAAAATCATAAGGTGCTATTCAGTTCTACAGTTCGTTGCTGACGATGGCGTATTAAGATGTCTCCGACAACTAGGTTCCAGCTCAGTGTCGTTCCAAGTCGCTCGATGTAACGGGCCAGATGTTGGCACTGAGGGCCGGGCTCACTGATGGTAGTGGTGGGGGCGGCTACTAATTGAAGGCCTGGTGGAAGAGCTCCATCTTGCAGGCCCTGCGGAACTGCAATAGATTCTCACAGGGCCCTGATCTCCTCCAGGAGCTCATTCCAACAGTAAGGAGCCGCCACTGAGAAAGCCCTAGCCCTCGTCATGGCGAGCCTAGCCTCTTTGGGGCCCGGCAGGGTCAAGCGATTATGTGACCCTGACCTCAGTGCTCTCTGAGGTATATGTGTGGAAAGGCTGTCCCTCAGGTATGTTGTACCCTAGCCATATAGGCCTTTAAAGGTAAGCACCTTGTAACGGATTTGGTATGCTATTGGCAGCCAGTGCAGGGCCTTCAACGCAGGCTGGATGTGTTCCCTAGGTAAGCCCATCAACAGCCTGGCCGCAGTGTTCTGCACTAGCTGCAGCCTCCAAATTTGCAACAAGGGCAGCCCCATGTAGAGAGCATTGCAGTAGTCTAGTCTCGAGGTGACCGTCACATGGATCACTGTGGCCAGGTCGTTGTGGTTGAGGAAGGGAACCAACTGCCTAATCAGCCAAAGATGGTAAAAGGCCGACTTGGCAGTGGCTGCTACCTGGGCCTCCATTGTTAAGGAGGGGTCCAGGAGCAAATGCCATCAAGTCACAGCCGGCTTATGGCGACCCCAGCGAGAGACTTTCAAGGCAAGCGAGAAGCTGAGGTGGTTTGCCATTGCTTTCCTCTGCACAGTCTTCCTGGGTGGTCCCCCATCCAAGTACCAACCCTGGTTAGCTTCCAAGATCCAACAAGATTGGGCTGTACCACGCCACCTGCCCCTCTCCCTTCTTCTTGATGTAGCCTGATTATGTGAGGACAACTAACACACTTCTGTCCAGCAAAAGTAGGCTCAGGAAGGCCAAAGCAGGTGGGCCAAAAGATTGCAGATCTCCATCAGTCAATGGTTCAGACTGCCCCAGAAAGGAAAAAGGCAGGGAATTTAGGTGTTCAACTGCTCCTCTCCTCTCATTTGGTTTGGTCGACTGAAATTGATGTAGCCTGATTATGTGAGGACAACTAACACACTTCTGTCCAGCAAAAGTAGGCTCAGGAAGGCCAAAGCAGGTGGGCCAAAAGATTGCAGATCTCCATCAGTCACGTACAAATGGTTCAGACTGCCCCAGAAAGGGGAAAAGCCAGGGAATTTAGGTGTTCAGCTGCTCCCCTCCTCTCATTTGGTTTGGTCGACTGAAACCTGGCTCCAGGCTATTATTAGCATTGTAAAGTGGGGAGGAGATACATGCTTTTAAGAGGAAATGTCTTTTATCCCTCTTTAAAATGCTGTTTCCACTGCAGGAGTTATTTCAATTAGCAAAGCTAGGCAGAGGTTGAAGAGTTAAATCCCCAGGGCTGCAAGCACAGACAATTTACCTTTTACAGACAGGTGGAGATCTGCAATCTTCATAGCTGTTGATGCTCCATTTTTAGCACCCTTGTTTGGAGAAGGATATAGACAAATACTAGAGATTACAGAGAGCCAGAGAAGAGCAACAATAACGATGAAAGGCTTAAAAAGCGGCAAGAAGACCAAAAATGATAGCCCAGTCATCAGACCAGGGATTGTTAGCCATTCCCCCACTTAGGTCACTAAGAACTGTCACTGACTGGGCCCAGAAACTCAGGTGAGTCACGGAAGCCTCACCTCCTGGGTGGTGAACCACGACAGAATTTAGGATTTCCAGCCAGTGCCTGGCAGACAGGGGGTGCTGTGGGTGGGGATATGGGGAAGTGTGATGCCAGCTGCGGTATCACGTCACTTCCAGTAAAAAAAATGGAAATGGCATAGGTAGCTCTAGGAATCACTGGAAGGTCTGCTAAAACCATAGAATTTCTGGTGATTCCTAGACCTACTCTGTGTGCTTCTGGTGCCTCCTAGAGTTATTCCCTGCCCCAACCAGGGCCTTGTCAGCCCTGACAGAACCAGTATATATTTCACTAGTTTTTAGAAAGACTGGCTACTAGTACACACGTGTGGAGAGCAACAACTCCACACCTCCTGTTTCTCTGTGTGTAAGCTGAGATACCACCAGAGCTCTGACCCTTTACTAGTTCTTCACTGCGGTACAGTCCCTGATGCTCAGCTTGGGTTTTCTGCTCCCAGCAGTCTTGGTCTACAGCCCACAGTCCTTGCCTCCACTGTGGTGAGGTTGTAACTCTGGTTTCCTTCTTCCTTTCATATCATTTCCAGCCATATGCTTGCTATTCAGCACGTCCTATGCTGTCACCTGGGGGCTACTGGACTTGAATCTGTTCTAACAGACCAATGGGGCTACCCTCTGAAACAGTCTCCATGCAATAACTGGGAGCTGAAGAACCCCAAGGCTACAAAGGTAACATGCTCAGGGTCCTAAGGTGTGTCCATAACAGAATAGGCTCATGCTTTTAGTCAGTTCTTTTAAGGAAAATGATGCCTGAGATCTTTTTTTCCCCACTCAGAAATGGCATTTCTCAGCAGTATGACCTCATCTCACTTAGGGCCCATAAATAGATGCATATTAAAGTTGCCATTTTCCTTCCTGTCAACACTGCAGTTGTGATATAATCAAGGGAAGGACTGTACAGAACATCTCTCTCTCTCTCTCTCTCTCTCTCTCTCTCTCACACACACACACACACACACACACACACACAGAGCGCTATGAGAAAAGCCTTCTACCGGCATTGCATACCCATAGATAGGAACCTTGCATATATACGAAATTCTGAACAGTGGCCATTATTTCAGAGGACAAGATATTTCTGCAATATTTCTGTCCCGTTCCCCCCCACCACCACCACTGGGAGAAACATTATACCCATTTGTTGGAATTTGTGTTGTGTTGCAACATCCAGTCTGAAGAAGAGTTTGGGAGAATTCAAAAGCTCACACGGTGTTACATGTCATTTTGCTGGCCCTAACAAAAGTTAGTTCGGTGGGTTGTGTGCTGTATTCCCTCTAAGCTGAGTTAGTGTGAGCCAGTTCACAGTTTTTTTAGCCTCCGGCTCGCACATTTTTGCCCTAGCACAAGAAGGAGGGCTTCAGAGCAAACTAATTTATGCAGTAGCCAAATCGCTCGCTCACAACTTTAACGCCAGCAGCTCACCAAGTAGAATTTTGGCTCACAAGACTCCACAGCTTAGAGGGAACATTGGTTGTGTGCAACTTTTTTACTTGGGGACCAGCACAGATGCTAACCACTCATTTCTGCAAGACCCTGGCCCTCTGAGAAGGCCTTCTATAGTGCTAGGGTTGCCATCCTCCAGGTGAGGCCTGGAGATCTCCTGGCACTACAACTATCTCCGGACTACAGAGATCAGTTCCCTTGGAGAAAATGGCTGCTTACATTGTGAAGACCTTGGGCTCTGTTCTTAGAGAGTCAACAGGGAACGTTTTCTTCAAGAGTTGATAAGTAGTAACTGAAAGAATTGGGATTGCTACACACTCAGATAAAGCAAATACTGTGAAAGGAATTGTTCACTGCGCAGTATTCGTCGCCGTGTGAGCGAAAATAGAAGAAAAGTTTCTACAGGAATTACTACAGTAAACGTTTTTGCGACTGATCTTTATTGTCATCGTATGTCATCGGCTGCCCTACGAAGGTCGGACAGTTATGCCCAGGCTGAAGTTTGACAGCTTAGCGGGGAGACCGCGTACTGGTAATGGCTGGCCAGCAAGTTGGAAGATCGTCTCCACCTTGACTGATGATGTAGTGTTTTAGGAATGTGAAAGACGTAATGGACATTATAAGTTGTAACCGAAAGTGAAAGTGATATGATATGAACTTTTGTTATAGTGAAAAATGAAAATTAATTTCAAAAAAAAAAAAGTAAGCGTTTTTGCGACTGATCTTTATTGACTCTTTGTTATTTTTGTCACGGATGCTGTTTTTGGAATTCAGATTCCAGGTGGTGGCTGGAGATCTCCTGCTATGACGACTCATCTCCAAGCGACAGAGATCCGTTCACTTGGAGAAAATGGCTGCTTTGGAAGGCGGACTCTGTGGCATGATATACTCCACTGAAGTCCTTCCCCTCCCAGACCCCACCCTCCTCAGCCTCCACCCCCCACAATCTCCAACCCAGAGCTGGCAACCCGATTCATTAGTGAGGATACACGGCTTCCTCTGAAGACCATGAGGAAGGAGGGGCTTTTAATATATGCAGCCAAGACAGGATGAAAGAAATAGATGTCTGCATTTTCAAACACATTAGACCCTTACCTCTATTTGATTTCTTTTTTTTTTTAAAGCAAAGCGCAAATTACCCGGGTCTTAGCACTCCCAGAGTCTTCCCAAGGCCTGTAAAGTCAACAGTTATGGTGCTAAACTTTAATCAATCCCATAAAATGTTACTCAGAAAGTGACCCTGGTGTTATGGCTGAAGTACATATCCGACATTAAAAAGCACTTCTGCTGCAGCTTGGCCAATATTGTTGGAAGAGAGAGAGAGAGAGAGAGGAGAGCACACTAATAGTGCCTAAGAGGGAGAGATCCTTCGCGAGGGGACTGGGAAGGGGGAATATTAGATGGACTGTCAGGAAGCCATGAATCAGTTAGGAACATGGGGGAGGGGGGACTGTAAATGGGTGCAATGGAAGAGAGCATCAGTGAGGGTAGGCTTGGCAGGTAGAGCAGAAGACCCCCTAGTCAACCTGGGGACAGGACATTTCCAGCAGGCAGCTCTACTGTCTGGGGGAGTGGAGCCATGGGGTGTGACATCTGGGCTCTTGGTGCCCATAAAACATCCTGCCATGTTAATTTTGTACCGTGTTTACTCAAAAGGAAGGTGCTATGGAATGTGCCCCTGAAAAATGTACACCAAAAAAAATATATTTTTTTTTTTACTGGAGATGACTGCAACTTGCCGTGACCTGATAGCTCAGGCTAGCCCGATATCGTTAGATCTCGGAAGCTAAGCTGGGTCAGCCTTGATCAGTACTTGGATGGGAGGACTGCCAAGGAAGTCCAGGGTCATGACTCAGAGGCAGGGAATGGCAAACCACCTCTGAACCACTCTTGCTTTGAAAACCCCACCAGGGGTCACCATAAATCACCTGTGTCTTGAAGGCAAACCCCGCCCCTCCCGAACCTTGTAAACAAATATAAAATGATGTATCTGGAAAAAATAGATCCAGAGGAGTTAGCCGTGTTAGTCTGTTGCTGCAAAATAGTAAAAAGCCCAGTAGCAACTTTAAGACTAACAAACTTTATTGTAGCTTAAGCTTTTGAGAAACACAACTCTCTTCGTCAGATGCATGGAGGGTATGAAGAAACTGGCCCGAGATATATAGGTGGTGAGGAAAGGGTGGAGAGGATGCAGGAAGTGCCATGTAAATGCAAAGCAGTTGCAAAAGCCATGAAAAAGGTAGAATGTGCTATCCGAGCTGGGTGTGACCCCTTCCTTCTGTTGATGAATCTGAATGGAATATCTGAAAGGCAGTTACTTCTGGTAATGACCAGATAACCATCCAACGTCTCTATTCAGGTCTGACTGAGTCAAATTTACATATACATTCCAATTCAGCAGCTTCCCGTTGGATTTTGGTTTTGAAATGTTTCTGTTGAACTATGAGGACCTTTAAGTCCTTAATGGAATGTCCTAGTAGAATGTCCTAGAAAAACTAGTCTTGCTTTGAAGTGAATACTGTATTACTTCAGATAGACAGAAGGTTGGTCTAAATGAGAGTTTGGAAAGCCACTTGGACTACCTAAAAACATGATGTGTGCATAAAACGTGGCTCCTTCTCTATCCGTCAAGTAATCCCTCAAAGCACCTTTCCAAATGGTCCTCTAGCAGAATGCCTAGAGTTATATTCTAGTGTGAAACCTAGTCAGTTTATTCCTCCTTGAGAGCATTTTCTAAACAATCCTAAAGGAGCAAAATGAATGCCAAATGTGTGAGGTTCTATCTGGAGGAGACAATGGGCTTTCCCGCATTCTCATTTTCCTTGCTTGTGTGTTCCTGTTGCTTGGAGGGAGGGGGTCTGTTCTGCATGTGTTTTGCTCCCTCTAGTGGTCAATTCGATATTACATTGGGTTATGTTTGGCATAAAAGCCTGTTTAAATCTACAGGAAGATATGCCTGACACAAAGTGGTGTAATATTGAATCGACCACTAGAGGGAGCAAAACAGAAGAAGCATTCTCGTAGCAATATGTATATGTTAGCAGAAAAATTGTACCCATAGCCCTTGATTCCAGGTTTGGGGGGGGGGATGGGTCTTGAGCATAATACTTCCCAGATTGGCGGGGAAATGGGTCTTGAGCATAATACTTCCCAGATCATATCTTTTTTAAAAAAAAAAACCCTTTCATATTTCCAAAATAGGTGCTTTCCATTGCAGCACTTTTCAGTATTCAGCACCCGCACTCTAAAGTTCTGAAACCATACAGATCATCATAGAAGCCACAGTTTTTCCTTCCTCCTCTGCAAATGTTTCCTCGAGAAGAATAAAGAGGCACCTGGGAGACACCGTGTTTGGGATTATTAAAGAGAAATGTAAGTGAGTCATGATCGTTAAAGGCAAGCTCGTGGAATGTTTTATATTAGCGGCCGTGTAACGATCAGAGCTTCCTGTAATAATGATAATGAGGATTCAACTGTATGAATTGAACATTCTAAGTTAATTCACATCCTTTTAACTAATAAGCCTTTCAAGGAATTGGTGGGGGGGGTGATAGTTTGAACTCATTATTTGAACACACTGGCCAGATCAGCCTGGGGTTGCTGAATATGTACAGTTGCCAAACTTCAGGTGGTGGCTGGAGATCTCCTGGGCTTACAGCTGGTCCCCAAGCGACAGAGATCAGTTCACCTGGAGAAAATGTCTGCTTTGGAAGGTGGAAAATTATACCCCACTGAAGTCCCTCCCCTACCCAAACCCTGCCCCACTCAGGCTCCACCCCTAGAAGAAGAAGAAGAGATTGGATTTATACCCCGCCCTTCACTTGGAGTCTCAGAGCGGCTTACAAACTCCTCTCCCTTCCCCTCCCCACAACAGACACCCTGTGAGGTAGGCGGGGCTGAGAGAGCTCTGACAGAAACTGCTCTTTTCCAAGGACAGCTGTGCCAGAGCTTGTGACTGACCCAAGGTCACATCAGCAGGTGCAAGTGGAGGAGTGGGGAATCAAACCCGGTTCTCCCAGATTAGAGTCCGCACACTTAACCACTACACCAAACTGGTGTTAACCACACTTAACCACTACACCAAACCCTAACCCTAAAATCACAGGTATTTCCCCACCCAGAGCTGTCAACCCTATGCATTTTGCCATAATTTCATCATATGGCATTGGTACATCATATCTGCTCCAACATTACCTTTTGCCACAAAACTGGTCTTTACCCCCAAAACTGGTCTTTACCCCCTAGCCAGTCCTGTGGCTAGGCGGGTTACAAACCGAAATCATACATAAATATAAATAAATAAATATAAACCACTATCAGTTTGCATCTGTTTGGGGATAATATAACCTGAGCCTTTGATACCAGACTTCATAACTTCCCCCCATCCCATCTGTTCCCATTAATACCTTCCTGATTTCTTCACAGAAAGGACCGAGAGTTCTTTGTGATTTTTAGTTATGAGGTGGAATGGATAATGAGTTCTGATAAGGTTTCGGTAAACAAAAATATTGCCATCTCCTGAATCAGTTACTTGACAGAAGACATTAGAGTGGAAGAGCCCGAGCCCGTGTTTAGGCCTAGACATGTATTGTTAAATGTGACATGCTCAATTTATCATTAGTTATGAAGTGAAAACGGATGAATACACATTCAATTTAGTTCGGCGGCTTTCTTCATTTATCACACTCTCTCATCATCCATCATTCCCCCTTCCCACCCCTTTTGATTTAAACAAATAACACACTTTCATAAGTTTAATCTAATTAATCATAATTGTAAGGGAATGTTCCCTTAATGAAGCATACATGAGGTTTTATAAAGTTGACTACAGATTTTAATAAAAAAACTCAGCTCCAGATAGAATCTACAAATGATGTTGTTTCCACCCAAACTTCACTGTGTTTCCCGCCCTCCTTTTCCTGTTTTTGTTTTGCCTGATAGTGATAAGTGTTGGATCAGTACCAAGAATCGCTCGAGCGTATTGTCCTTGAATCAAGAGCAACAGTTTCGCTATATTGGAAAGTGTTCATCATTTTATGAGACGAGATATGCATTTAAGGACCAGGTCAATTGAAGCAGAAGCAAATAGAAATATCAACCCAACTGATTTTTCATGTTATGACTGTGAAACAGGCTGTACTTTTGGCCTACCCAGGCTTTCTCAGATGCTAATGAGAGAAAGCTGGTACAATTTTGTTCATCATACCTGCCTCGTACTTTCTCAAATTTTGATTAAATGGAGAGGGGGTCCACCTGCTATCCACAGCAGTGATCCCTATAGGGATATCAGCTTCCAGGTAGGATCTGGGAATCCTCTGTATTTACAGCTCATCTCCAGAGTACAGAGATCAGTTTCCCTGGACAAAATGGCTGCTTTGGAGAGATCAGTTTCCCTGGACAAAATGGCTGCTTTGGAGGGTGGACTCTGTGGCATTGTACCCCACTCAGGTCCCTGTCCTCCCCAGGCTCCTTCCCCAAATATCCAGGAGTTTCCCTACCCCCACCAGTAGCCATAGGGGGCTGGCAACCCTAGATCCATAGAAGGCTGTTGTATATATTTTGAAAAAGAAACTCCATGTCTTAGTCAACAAACACTGCCTCATTTCAGGAATTTACACCACCAGTCTGATGGTCATTGTGAATTGCCATTTGGGGGGCCTTGTGAAAGTTTTGACCAGGGATCCCCAACCATTTTGAGCCTGTGGGCACCTTTGGAATTCTGACCCAGGCACAGCCACAAAACGGCTGCCAGAAGAGGCGGAGCCAAATATACAGAGGAAGCCTAACTGCAGGGGAGGTGTGAAAAGTACACCAGGAAAGAGAAGTCAGAGAGAATAAAACCAGCATTGCGGCTGCAGCTGCCGCTGAAACAATGTCATTTTAATCTGCCAAGCCAATCAGATCTCCAGTGGCCAATCAGAAACCCACGTGGCCCCAGACGCTTTCTAAAAGCACGTGATGAGCAGTGCTCCCTCTAAGCTGTGAAGTCCTGTGAGCAAGAATTCTACTTTGTGAGCTACTGGCAATAAAGTTGTGAATGAGTGATTTGGCTACGGCGTAAAGTAGTTTGCTCTGGAGCCACCCTTCCTGAGCTAAGGCAAAAATGTGGGAGCCGGAGGCTAAAAAACTGTGAGCCAGCTCACACTAACTCAGCTTAGAAGGAACACTGGTGATGAGTGCCAACAAAGGTTTCGGTGGGCGCTATGGCACCCATATAGATACCACATTGGGGACCTCTTGTTTTGTCATAGTCACCTTGAGAACAGTGTGCTAAGCAGTACAAATATTTCAGGTAAGTAAATAAATGTTGGGCCATTTTGGAAGAGGAAGAGATTGGATTTATACCCAGCCCTTCCTTACCCGAAGGCGTCTCGGAGTGGCTTACAGTCTCCTTTCCCTTCCCCTCCCCAGCTGCATGTGGAGAAGTGGGGAATCAAACCGGTTCTCCCAGACTAGAGTCTGTGCTCCTAACCACTATACCAAACTGTGTGGAAAAGGTAAAAGTGTATTCCACCAGGCACCCAGAAAGCTACAAATGTGTTTTGTGTAATGAGTGCCTGTACCAGCAAAAAAAAAAGGAGCTGCGGTGGCTCAAGTGGTTAAGACGCTGAACTGCAGGCTGTGGAAGGTCAGTAGTTCAGCAGTTCGAGACCCGAGTTGCCGCATGATGGAGTGAGCTCCCGTCTCTAGTTCCAGCTCCTGCCATGGCTTTCAAGCAAGGGAACCTTTACCTTTTTAAATAGGTACCACTTCAGTGGGGAGGTAACAGCGTTCCGTGCGCCTTGGTGTTTAAGCATGCCGGCCACATGACCACGGAAACTTCTTCGGACAGCGCTGGCTCTTCGGCTTTGAAGCGGAGATGAGCACCGCAACCCTAGAGTCGGATTTGACTGGCTTTTGAGCAAGGGAACCTTTACCTTTACCTTTACCAGCAAAAATGGTGATTCATGGCTCAAGCAGACCTTATGAAGCTACCTTATCCCAAGTAGGACCAAAGTGAGATGCATCCCAGTATTGTCTTCTTTGAGTGGCATGGCTCTCAGGTTAAGAAAGTCCTTTCCTAATACCTGCTACATAAGATTTATGTCTCCTTCTGGAAGTAGTAACAGACTTCATGTTCCTGGGATCCCAGATCACCGCAGACTGTGACTGCAGCCATGAAATTAAAAGACGCCTGCTCCTTGGGAGGAAAGCGATGGTGAACCTAAACAGCATGATAAAAAGTAGAGACATCACCCTGCCAACAAAAGTCCGCATGGTCAAAGCAATGGTATTCCCAGTAGTCATGTATGGCTGTGAGAGTTGGACTATAAGGAAGGCCGAGCGCCGAAGAATAGATTCTTTTGAACTATGGTGCTGGAGAAGACTCTTGAGAGTCCCTTGGACTGCAAGGAGATCCAATCAGTCAATCCTCAAAGAAATCAACCCTGACTGTTCCCTGGAAGGCCAGATAATGAAACTGAAGCTCAAATACTTTGGCCACCAAATGAGAAGGGAGCACTCACTGGAGAAGACCCTGATGCTGGGAAAGATTGAAGGTCAAAGAAGACGGGGACGGCAAAGGATGAGATGGTTAGACAGTGTCATAGATGCAATGAACATGAAATTGAGCAAACTTCAGAGGATGGCGGAAAACAGGAGGGCCTGGCGAGATCTTGTCCATGGGGTCGCGAAGAGTCGGACTCAACTGTGCGACTGAACAACAAACAACTCCTTCTGGAGCAACAGAAAACAACTCTACACCATCCTCTATATGACAGCCCTCCAAGTATTCAAAGACTTGGATTACTGGAATTAGAACATTTGGCGTATACTCCCAAGGAAGGAGAGTTCTGATTCCAAACTGTTTGAAAGAATGGGGATTATCTAGTTATCTGTGTCTATGTCTATCAAAGTACTGGCTTCTACAACTTCTTTTAGGAAGCCTGCAATGACTTACGGGATAAATCCTCCACAGCTCCAGAGGAAGTTTTTAATAAAAGCATTTACAGTTATCAACATTCATGGCAACTGCATCATGAAACATGAAGATAATTCCAGGTGGTCAACTGTGTTGGTCTGATGCAGTAGAACAAATTTATCTAAATTTAGAGTCCAGTGGCACCTTTAAGACCAACAAGGGTTTATTCAAGGTATGAATGCATGCACACTGTTTCAGATACATTAGAATGGAAGGTAAGGGTTCAGACTTATAGACAGAGGCTGAACAGCAAATTAGCATGTAACATGATGAAGATGTTTTAAGATACGCAAAGACAAAACTAAATAACAAGCTAAGTGAGCTACAGTCCGTCCCGTGATCTGTCTTCTTTCGACAAGGTTATAAGGTAAGCAGCTGTTTTTATTCAATTAAGAGGGGGACAGTAAGGCACTAAATACATCAAAATAGGAGATAAATGTGTAAAGGTGTCTATATATCTAATAGCGAAGGTACCCCCTGCATGCGGATATCTAAATCCGCACATCGGGGGCACCTGGGGGGCAGGGAGATTTTCCTGCACACTTGGGGCAGTCCCCAGGTGTGTACAAAAATCTAAAAAGTTGAAAAAATATAGGGGGGATATTTAAATCCCCCCCAAAGTAAAACTTTTTGGAACTCTGCGGTGGGCCGGCAGCTGGAAGCCGCTCAGGCCTCGCCACCGGAGGTGAGGCGGTGGGAGAGGAGGAGGAGATCGGCCGCCAGAGCCGAGGCAGGGAGGGAGGAGGAGACCGGCGGATGGTGAAGGAGCCGGGGGGGGAGATTGGCCGGGCCCGGCGGCTGGAAGCTGCTCAGGTCACACCACCGGTGTCTGGGGACGGGGGGGAAGAGGGCTTACCTGCTGCTGCTACCTCCTCCTCCTGCTCTGCGTGGAGCTCTTCTCCCCCCCCCCCCCTCCCCGTCTGGGTGGCGGTTTGGAAGTAAACTGGGAGCCATCATTTGTCCTCTCAGGTGTGGAGATAACTTAAAGCATTTTTTTTCTTATTTGAGATTTTAGTGTATTTCTTTCTCAGAATAGTATATTAGAATACTGAATGTTTTGCTGACAGAACACTGCACCCACCTCTAAATAT
>NW_015162550.1:0-5677 GCF_001447785.1 Gekko japonicus | reverse complement strand
GGCCGCCAGTGAGGGACACCGACCGTCTTGAACTTTTAAAATGAATCTTTAAAATGAATTGTAGAGCACCATTTTAGTTTGTATTTATTAGGGTTTTAATGTACCTATGTTTTAATTCCGGCGTTGCCGCTTGTTTGCCGCCCTGGGCCGTATGGGTAGGGCGGGATATAAATCTCAAAATAAATAAATAAATAAATAAATAGTCCAGCGTCCTGTCTCACACAGTGGCTGGAGGACCAACAAGAGGGCATAGAGACCAAGGCCTTCCCCTGATGTCGAGTGTCACCTGGAAGTTGTCAGAAGCCGATGGAGAGTTCATTCTCAGCATTATCGCATAACATTGTTATCTCATAACATGGCAAGAGATCCTGGGACACAGCTTTCCCAATAATCAAGCAGCGGAATGCCTGAGGTTGACTGCTTGGATGTCAATCAGTTCAGGGCGGAGCTAAAAGTGACAAGGAACACAGGGCTGCTGCTGAAAACGGTAGACTGGTGTTCCATTTCAAACAAAAAGACTCTTGCCATTGATAGGATTTCAGAAGCAGTCTGAGAGTTCAGTCTCACCATCTTCTCATGACATTGTAGAGGATTCTGGGGCCCAAGTATTCAAACAAGCAGTACAGGCTTTAAGCAGCAACAATGCCTGGAATTCACAGCACAGGTGTCAATCAGTTCGGGGGGGTTGTGTAAAAATTATAAAAGCACAGGGTTGCTGCTGAAAAAGACAGCCCGGCATTCTTGTGCTCGTTCTTCCCCTTCCTCCCTTTGGGTTGCCAACTTTGGGTTGGGAAATTCCTGGAGATTTTGAGGGTGAAGCATGGCGAGAGTGAGTATAAATGGGCAGTTCTCTCGAGGGGGTGTAATGCCGCAGAGTCCACCTTCCAAAGCAGCCATTTTCTCTGATCTCCGTCGTCTGGAGATGAGTTGTCATTCTGGGAGATGTCCGGGACCCACCTGGAGGCTGGAAACCCTAGCCTCCCCCCCTTCGCTGATAGACAGTGCGTCGGGATGCCCCAAGAATGCGGCTGTTATTTTGGGGGGCTGATCCTATTTTAGAGCTAGAGGTGACCATTTATCTGCCTGTTTGCATCAGAGGAGGGGAAGCAGCCTGGCACGGCCCAATCTCGTCAGATCTCGGAAGCTAAGCTAGTTCAGTCATTGGATGGGGGGGGGCACCAAGAAAGGCTCTGCAGAGGCAGGCCAAGGCAAACCACCTTAGCTTCTCTCTTGCCTTGAAAGCCCCTTGCCGGGGTCACCAGGGCTACCTGGGAGTTGCACAAATGAACCACGATTCTGTGGGGAAGCGGGGGGGGGGAAGTCCAGTCCATCAATCAATCAGTCCTTTATTGGCATACAGCATAGATAAGACAGAACACAGAATAAAGATTGCCTTTAAATTAAGAATTGGGTAACTATTTCCTGCCAACCTAGCAGTTCGAAAGCAAGAAATTGCAAGTAGATAAATAGGTGCCACTTCAGTGCGAAGGTAACAGCATTCCGTGCGCCTTGGTGTTTAGTCATGCCGGCCACATGACCACGGAAACGTCTTCGGACAGCGCTGGCTCTTCGGCTTTGAAACAGAGATGAGCACTGCAATCCTAGAGTTGGATTCGACTGGCTTTCGAACAAGGGAACCTTTACCTTTTAACTGTACCATCAAATTGACTCCTTATATCTTATCACAGCGCAACTTTATAGCGCATTGCAAAAATATAGCCACTTTGTCAATTATATCCGAAGAAAAAAGTTGCTTCCCAGCAACAGTAAATGCAGGGCAAATAAGCTGTGTAGAAATGACCCTGGTTCGACAGTGAAAATATTACCTGGTAGGTGAGTCCTGTGTAGAAACAGGCTCTGCAAATGCATCCCTGGATCTCGGCAGCTCTATTCCTTCTCAAGGATACTGACCCCTGTGAAGCTGCTCAGGAATCTACACTGTGGGTCTCTCGTCCTCCTTTCTGCCAATTCAGGGACTTTGCACCCGATGTGCAAAGGGAGATTTGGGCCTCTTGAATGCATGGGGAGGAGGGGCTTTGGCCTCCCTCTGCCCACCCCACCTTCCTTGCCTTGAAGACACTGTTGGCGACGTTGTGGCCATTCCGTACAGCCATGGAAAGAACACGATTCCACAGCCAAGACAAGAGCAGCTTCACGGGGCAGTTTGAGGATGTGAAAACAGTGTCGGGGGGGGGGTTGAAATGGCTTTTCCCTGCACGTCCCAGTCATGAATAGAAAAGGGCCAGTGTGCATCTTGGATGTGCAGCAAAGCCTCCATTGCACATGCCGTGCAAAGACCTCGTGGCAGACTCTGTAATGTGTAGAGCAGGGGTGGCCAAACTTGCTCGAATGATAAAGGGGTTGGAACACTTTCCCTATGAGGAAAGGTTAAGGCGCTTAGGTCTCTTTAGCTTGGAGAAACGACGACTGAGGGGTGGGGGGCTCCAGCCTGGCATACACACAAAGTCCGCACCATGACAACGTGACCCGGAAGTGATGTCATCTTGCCAGGGGATGCTCTAGAATTTGGGGGGAGGAACTCTATGGTCACCATAGAGTTTTACCCAAACACTAGCGCATCCCCCACACAACATGCCCAGCACAATGACATCACTTCTAGGTGATGTCATTGCACCAGGCACATCGGGTGCAATGGGGTTCTTTGGGGGCGGGGGCAGAAAACAGGGGGAAACCCACCCCTATCAGGGTATCGGCAACCCTACCACTACCTGAAGGCTGGCAAGCGTAGTGATCGGATCCTCAGACAGGCATGTAATCTTGCTGCCAAAAGCAGACCAGGGGGTGGCAGTGATGCGGATCAAGGCCATGACACTGAGGAAGGAGCTCACACCCTTTCCCGGATGAGAAAAGCTCCCTCCCTGAAGCTGCTTTTAGCCCCAGTAAGGGGGGGAGACCACCATTTTCTGCTTGCCTTTGTTCTCCCCCAAGGAGAGGGACACTCCAGTAGGATAAATGGCAAGTGATTCTAGCTCTTTCCTCAGTGCCGTGGTCTGAATCCCTACCTGATCCCAAGAAGTGTAAAAAGATGCCAGCGGCTGAAACTAGAGTGTCACATTTCCCCACCTATGTGCCATGTCAGTAATAATCAGAGGCACCTCTTTTCGAAAGAGAAACCTTGCGAAGCAGGAAAGCATCTTGGGGTTTGTAAAAGAGTCAGGTCGGTGCCTGCTGATTGCTAAATAAGAGCGTAATTAATTATTTCTTCTACTGAACAGTCCCAAATTCTACCAAAAATCAATCAGCTCTCCCAGCCTAAGACGAGCCGACTCTATTTTAGCTCAATGAAAACAAAATCAATGAAGGCCAATTATGGCCCATCTCATTAGAGTATGCAAATAACGTGCCATATAAATCTGAAGTCGCCCCCCCCCCAATTCCTGCAGGCGCAGCAGGGAGAAGAGAATGGAGGCAGCTTTCGAAAAGCAAGAAGGAAAACTGTGTGCTAATACTGGCCTCTAGCTGTTGCATCCGACAGGCTTGCTTTGGGATTTGTTGAAAGAGGATTCAAAAGGAGCAGGAAGAAGTTTTTCCTATGGAAGCCCCGTTCCTTCTCTGGGGCAACTCACTCGGCATGCCTCCAGATGATACCGCATCATCGAAGCATCCACACAAGAGGGATTCTCCGGTTTGCATTCATCCCCACAATGAATGCAGAGAGAAATGATGGCCCAGGCTAGCCTCGTCTTGTCACATCTTGGAAGTTAAGTAGGATCGGCCCTGGAACATCGAAGCATCCACACAAGAAGGATTCTCCGGTTTGCATTCATCCCCACAGTGAATGCAGAGGAATGATGGCCCAGGCTAGCCTCGTCCTGTCACTTCTTGGAAGTTAAGTAGGATCGGCCCTGGGTCACCATAAGTCGGCTGCAACTTGATGGCACTTTCCACCACCACCGTGCATTGGCAACAGAGCTTCCACATGGAAGTTCTCTGCACACTTTCCTCCAACAGCTGCCATTTCTCCTGCCTATCCCTCACTGTGCCACCAGAGGGCGTTTGGAGGGCCTTTTATTATCAGGCAACGGTACAGCGTTATAGAGCTGTGGCCATTACTGATTTTTTAAATAAGATGTCAGAAAGCCCCCCCCCCCCCAGTGGCATAGAGGGGAAAATGCCAAGCACTAGGAGCTGACGAAAGGAAGACACTGTCGATGAGAGCAGGACCTTTGATCATGCGCACTTTCCCATCCACACAGAGTGCTAACACTCTTGGAAATGTGCTCTTCCCCAAAAGACCAACTCAAAAAAGGTTTGGGGAAGAGCATACTGAAGAAGGGGGAAGGGCAATTAGCGTATGATGTGAACGTGAAGTCATAAGGATGCTCAAAAAAGAAAAGGCGCTCCAATTTGAAGAAAGACCACTGTGTGGGAGCAACTATTGCAGCAAGCAATGGTCCCAAATAACTGTAAAATGCTAATACATGTAGCTGAGATGCTCAGATATTTCCCAGTCTTCGCTGTAGTACCTGGAGAGAGGTCACTTTATGGAACATGAAATGATGCAGCAAGAAAGACAGAGACTTGAGCCGATGACCAAAGTTCTTTGGGAAGCTTCATTACTTTGCAGTGAGCGATGGCAACAATAGGGGTGCCAGACCCCCTGGTGGAGGCGGGGGTCCCCTGCCACCAGGCCCTACCCCCAGGTGCCAATCAGCTGGCCAGTGGGAGAGACTTGCCAGGAGAAAGGAGAAGGCCTTGTTGCTGGTGTCATGGAGGAAGTGATGTCATCACACCAGTGACATCTGGATGACACTCTGGTATTTGGGCAAAAGCTCTATAGTAGAAGCCAGTTTTACCATAGAGTCTTTGCCCAAATACTAGCGCATGGCCCAAACGTCACTAGCATGATGATGTCACTTCCTGCGCAATGCCAGCAACGAGGCCTAGAGCTTTCTCTTTTTCTTCATAAGTCCCACCCCCCAATCCTCTGCGGGTCGCAGGAGGGACTTGGCAGCCCCGGAAAGAAAACATTTTCTCAGCCAGGAATGTGCATACAGTCCCTGTATCAATCTCTCAAGCAAAAACAGTTTAGGTTGCTGCAAACTACTTTTCTCCCCCCGCTTGTTCCTTTGTCTGTTTTCAGCATTCCGATGCAGAGTTTTATTAAGATTTTAAAAAATAAAGTCCGGCCGATTTTGGAATTAACGGGCTGGCTCCGATGACCGCCTTCTTCCACATTGCTTCCCATGAGTCTGTTCTGCCAAGACTTTCTCTACCTGACAATGACTTCACCGTTGAAGGTAGGCTTAGCGGGAGGGAATCGCTGGACCCAATCCAATGTTTTCAGTGAGACTGAACACTTACATTCGTAGCAGTTTTAAGCTGATTATTTCAAAAGGGTTACCTGAGAGACACTTGAAAACGTCACTTTCTGCGAGACCCCAAGAGAGATTCAGTGGCTGGGTGGACTTCAGAACATCAGAAGAGCCGTGCTGGATCAGTCCAATGGTCCATCTAGTTCAGCATCCTGTCTCACACAGTGGCTGAGCATTTCCCTGGAGGGCCAACAACAGGGACTTGGTCACCTCTTACATTTCCTGGAGGAACCCTGAAGCAATTAATGAGGGACGGTGGCCCTTTGCCGCAACAGCCAATCCCAAAAAAGGCCCACTACCTAGATCCTTTGCCCTGACCTGGGTAGCCCAGGGTACCCCAA
>NW_015162549.1:269244-289807 GCF_001447785.1 Gekko japonicus | reverse complement strand
CTCTTATAAAGAGTGATTAGGCTTTCAACTGTAAAGGTCTATTGAAACTATAGTGCTAAATAACATTTCATGGGTTCAATCTTACCAGATTTTCTACTCAATCTTTCCCAATTCCCCTCCTCACTCTAGCCATAATCCCAGATGGCTTTTGTCACTACAGGTACCACCTTTTGGATGATTCTCCCTGTTTCACCAGTGGAAAAGCTGTTAGGCTTCAGCCCCACATTTTCCCAATACCACAAATGTCAAAATGATTGTGTAGCTTTTTAAAGATGCTCTGTCAGCCTCTTGAGGGAAAGCCTCTGGAGTGTATTTATACAGAAAGCAAATTGTAATCAATGATATATTATTAGAATATTTGAAAAGGCCACAACTACACTTTTTAAGAGAAGGTGTATTTGTGACATTGAAGGACCAGCAGTTTTAGCCCTTAACCAGAAATTGCAGGGATTAAAAATGGGACCTTCTCTATGCAAAGGATGTTCTCTGCCACTGATCTCTGGCATGTTCGCTGTTCAATAAATGTGCAAAATGAAAGGTGATTAAAAAACGTTTTGCCTGTATCTTAAGCCATGTCTATAAGTGCAAATCAAAACAGCAGGGTTAAAAACCCAGGTCTATAAATCTATATTCTTATTCTTCAGGTCTATAAGTGCAACAGAATAAGTGGTAGAATCCTGAGACTGTAGAATGGACAATACCACTTCTGGCTGCAAAAAGGGTCACGTGTTTAACATTCTTCTCTATAAAAAAATTCCCTTTAAGCTAAAATAAAACCTAGAATTGCAAGAGAAGGATGATACTGAAAACACCCTTTCAGGATTTGTTTGTTTTTTAGTGTGGTGGAACATTCAGAAATCATCTCTTGGTGTAGGATGCACTCGTAAATTCCACCACAGAGGGATGGAAACACAGAAGGAATGTGTTTACATCAAGAAATGTGTGTGTGTGTTTCTCTTTGATGGCCTGTAAATCTCCATCCCTCTAGCCAACTTGAATTTCGCAGAAGATCCCATTGGTGCAATTTCAGTGGAATGGAGGAAAATAAGTTATTTCCTATTGAAATGAAAATATATCAATATGAATGTAAAATAATCTGAACAGTGATTATGAAAACAACAACTCAAAGCTCTTTTTTCTCCTGTTTGCGTTAAATTTGGGAAAGACATTCCCTTGGGAAGGGTCTACCACCACTGAAAATATCATCCTAGTTGAATGGAATGGAATTCACTGGCAGGATTGAAGCAAACAAACAAAAAACAGTGTGGTTTCTCAGTATGATCAGCTTAAATTCCAGTATTAAAGAATTTGGCAGTAGATGACACAAAATCCTCTTCCAATTTTAACCATTTTATTTTCTGCATATTTCTTATTTCAATTGTGTGAGTTGTGCAGTTTGTGCAGTAACCCTTCATAAGAAAATCAGTGTCCATGTCTGTGAAATGTTAGAATTCATGCCTTTTCAGGCTTACGGAGCTTATAAATGTGACTCTGTTGACAGGAAACTGGATGTTTTTGGTTTACATAAATCATATTGTCAATTAAGCTGGAAGTCCATAAATATATACGGTATTTTAATGGCACTGTATATTGTTCCTGTGAGCTGGTGCCAGAAATCATTTGTCAGCGGCATCACATCCACTCGCACGTATGAAGCTGCCTAGGCCATTGGTCTACTCAGCAGCTCTCCAGGGTCTCAAGCAGATGTCTTTTACATCACCTACACCTGATGCTTTTAGCCAGAGATGCTGGGGATTGAACCTCAGACTTTTTGCACCACGAGGAGATGCTGTCCGAGTGAGTGGCCCCTCCCTTAAAGCCTACAGTTGTTGGTACTGTTATTTATAATATTCATCTGCTATCTTAGACAATATAAATTTGCATCAACATAACTTATAGAAGGGGTAAAAATACATTACATAACCTATGATCTGACCTCTTTTCTGTAGGAAGGAGTTTTATTGCTCTAAATTTGACACTGGTTTCTAGTATTTGATCTGACTAGTACCTTTTTTCCTCTGAATAATTCAGACTTTCCCAAACCCTCTTGTGCATTTGGAACAGGTGTCCCCTTCCACATTAGTTTACCGGCTGCTTAAACCAACTCTTGAAGGGTTGCTGTAGGACCTCTCAGCATAAAAGCAAGAGATCAATGCCACCTGCAGCATTAAATATTAATTTAAACAACTGTTTAGAGTGGGTAACTCAGGAAAGAGAACAGCAAGATTTCTTTTTAACGTCAGACATTGATAGCTGCCTTTTTCACAGTAAGTTAAACCTTCTTTCAACACCTAGATATGAGACTTGACAAAGAAATTATCTTGTGCTAAAGCACATCAGCAAACTGTACCACCTCTGTCCTGTTTGCATGCCTCAGTATTTATAGTGTGTTTTAATTACAAGCAATCAATTTAGATGGCCTTATACTTAATTGAACTGCACAGTGTTATAACAGCCAGAAGACTGGTGGGATGGAAACAGAAAGAAGATGTAAGGAAGTTGTTATGTATTGAAGTTCGATCACGTGCGAGGCCGGGCCTCCACGTGGTCATGCGAAGCAGACGAGCTTTGGCCCAGTGAACAATGGCCTGAGCGGATCCTAGCTCGCACCTACCTGAGGACTAGGATCCCAGTGAGGACCTATGGAATGCCTGACCAATGTAAATAACCTATCATTGGTGTGGTGTGTGTTTTGGGTGTGGGACTTACTGGGAATATAAGCAGGCCTGCAAGCTGGTAGAAGTTGTCTTGTTCGTCACTTAAAATAAAAGTATGAGCTGAAATCACTGCATCAGTCTCAGTACTCAGTTGTTGAACTCACTTGTTATGAGGGCCAGATGTGACATAAGTGTGACTTTGTTGGGCTGGAACATGTGTACCATAAAATGTAATGCCAGGTGCCAGAGATATAAATGTTATAAAGATCGTCAGGGCAGCTAGTAAGCTTCGACTTGGTGTGTCCTCACTGCATGGCCCCATGGGCCGGGGGGGGGAGAGTGCAGAGAAAAACCCACATGGCCAGACTAGAGAGTCAGAGGTGCAGTGCTGGGCAGATGCTACCGCACTGCCTGGAGGGGGGTGAACCCCTTCTCCAGCCCACTCCGACCACCAATGTTGTGAGCCTGTGTCCCAGGGTAAAAACAAAAAGCAGCTGGGTATTGCAAGTTCCCCCTGCCCCTGAACCACCATGGAAGAGGACTGGGAAGATGTTGAACTAACCCCCCATATGAAGAAGTGGGGGGGCAGTGGCCAAGGTCTGAGGCAACGTGCATGGTAGGACCCAGGCCAAGCAAAGTTGGAGACACCCATGTGGCAGTGGCCACCTCCAACTAAGGCCATCAGGTGATCCATGGTAGGGCAATGCTGGGAGTTCAAGCCAGAGATCGTCAGCAAGCTGCACCACCCCCATGAAGTAGCAGCTGCCCCAGGCCAAAGGCCATCTGATGGGGGAGTGGGCACTGTGCACACAAGTGCACATACAAGACCATGTTTGTCACAGAGGTTTCAGGCCACACAGCAACCAGTATAACCGGAGATTACTGGCCTCACCCCCCCACACACAAGGTGGCAGCTGCCTTCAGCTGAAAACTGCCAGGTGGTCCATGGAGAAAGGAGGCCTGGCCACCAAGTAGCATGCTCAGTGGCAGGACTAGGACCCTGATGTGTGGAAGAAACTGCCAAAAAATGCCCCCAATGGACCAAAGCACAGCAACCGCATGAGTGTGTGTGCAATATGGCAGCAGAAGATCACCTGTACCCTCCCACATGCAAACACTAATACCTGTGCCCATCCAGGACAGCATCCCTGGAGCTGCAGGCCGAGTGGAGAGGTGTGTGACCTTGCCTTGGAAACCTGAGCCAGCATGAATGTGGCTGCAGTGGCTCCCAACTTACCAGTGAAGCTACCACTGAAGCTAAGAGGTTCTGCTTGACATGCAGAAAAGGTTGTTATGCCATGCTGAAGGCACAATCAGTGGCTCTGCCCACTCCCCCCCAAGCAGCTTCCTGTTCCCTTCCTTGCACCAGTTGCTTGTGGGCCGGATAAGAGTCCAAGATGGGCCAGTTCCAGCCCCAGGTCTTATGTTTGACAACCCTGGGGATGATGACTCCTGCATTCATCAAACCAGCCAAGGCTGAGAAGAAGGGAAGCCCAAGAAAAAGCAGAGGGCACCAACAGTACAAGTGGGCCCAGCAATCACCCCTCATGAAATCACCCTCAGACATCACCATAGGCTCACAGGCTATGGAGAAGACAGAGTTGCCACAACAGGAAAGCAATGACGACAGTGTTCAGTTGTGTAACCAAAGCCAGGTGGAATCTAGTGGCCTCAAATGAGGTACAGATCAGTCATTAATAAAGCCTAGTCTAAACAATATTTGATGTCTCACCTCTTCATTGCGGGGCTTATGGACAAAACATCCCTCTTTAGGGTAATATATGTGATGTTTAGAGCCATTCATGAAGTTTGCGTATTCCTTTCTGAAATGTTTCACGATGTGCTGTTAAGAAAAGAAACATGTAAGACACTTCACTGCTAAGCAGGAGGGAGGGCCAGCAAGGCCTCAGGATAGGGAGGAAAGAGGGATGCACCTCCTTATTCCTTCTTCTTCCTGTGGCCTGCACTCATAGCTCACAGTCAGGTCAGATCTTCCTCCCCAGCCTGCCTCTCCAAGCTTCCATATATATAAGTATGGAGAAGGAAGAAGGTGCTGCAGCCCCCTTCCCACCCTATCCTGAGTCTTTGCTGGCCCTCCCTCTTAGATGACTCCACCCACCTGGCCTCCTTCTAACCTCTCTCACTGTTTCCCTTTAGCCCTACCTCCTGACCAGTGACGAAAGCTCCAGTATCTGTTGGGAGTATGGCTGCCACTTCTCTCCTCCCCAATCAGCTGCTGGCCTTGCCATTCATCTGGCCTGCTTCTATGCTGGCTGCAAGGTCTATGAAGCTCTTCCTCATCCATAGCCAGGCTATGGCATTTGAATTTGCAGATGGCATTTGAATTTTCATTCACAACAGAAATATTTTTTATTCTGTAGCGTGTTGTTAATAATTTGTTTAATCCTTAGGCCTGTTGTTAATTGTATGTTTTTAATGGTTGTATGGTTTCATTTTTTTTTAGTTGTGAGACACCTTAAGCAGGTCTCTGAAGAGGTATCATTAAAATGTTCTAAATAAATAATACAGTATACATAGCACAGGAACATGAGTAAATTACTGAAACATGGACTGGAATTAGCCCATATACACATCAAAGGGTTGTGGGAAATGGCCTTCTATTCCAGGTAAATGGCACTGTGCCTTCTTCCACCACAGCGGATTGATTAGTTCTATCAAAGCTGATGCCAGTCAGCATGAGAAATCCATGCATTACCTAATTCACACAAAGTGGAGACTACATGTATCGGGTGTATCACAGGAACCATGGGTTACTGATAGGCATGGTTGGCAGGTTCCCAGTTTGTATAAATATGATGTCTAAAGAAGCTTAAAGAGAGAAACAAATAACCAAATCTTCTGAAATTAGGAAATTTCCCTAGAGGGTTGCTTCATGTTCAGTTCAAAGAAATGAGAAGGCAGAAAAAGATATTTCAGGACACAAAGTAAAAGTTCATCCTGCAATTTTTAAAGAGACTTAAAAATGATGTTATGAAGGCTAAATTAGGTCAGACAATGCCAAACAGATTTCAGTTTGTACCTAAGGCTATTGGGACAGGAAACATGGCTACGGCTGTTCTACTTCAAAAATAAAAAATTCCAGCAATCAATTTAGATCTGCCTCCTAGAAACAGGAAGGCAAGTAACCAGTCCAGAGCAAAATCCCTTCATCACCATTCAGTGATAGAAATTCTATGTATGTAAGTAAACTGAACCCAATGTGGCTGTATCCCTAATGATCCACCTAAAATTAATCTCCAGCTTGGCTAATATAATAATCATCATATTTTTCTTCACAAGGAATGCAGGTGATTCAGTTAACTCTACAGTCAAATTGCTGTTGGTTTGTATATTTTCAGAGAGAGAAGAGCTGTTTCTGCTTTGTCCCCAGTATGACATATTTCTGCATAAAATATGCTCTCACTTAATGAAGTTTGTATAATCACCTCATTTAAGACCCTCATTTTAGGCCCATGCAATTTTGCCCCCCTAGTCTCTACCTCCTGGCACCATTGGAAATAATGATTGTAAGATGCTTCACTGTCTTTCATATCATCCAAAAGTCCCTAACACTCTCAAAAAAAAATCAGTGGGTGAAGTGGGCTTAAGGAGGGAAAATCAGGCACAATTGCTTCCCCAACTTTCTCTTCTGCTGGCAGAACAGACTTTCCATTTATGCAAGAGAGGGAGATGATTTCACCTGATTTTGCCTCTCTATTCAAGCTCCTCATTCTTCTTCTTTTTTAAATTTATTTTTCAGTTTTCATTCAACAGAAATATGTAAAGATATTCGATTAGTACTTATACATTTCATAATATAAAATTCGTCTTTCTCGTTTATCATCAATTATCTTTTACTAGCAAATTTTCAGTTCTATTTTATCTTCTTCATCTTCAGCCAGATAAAAATTATTTCCCATCTGTCCCAAAAAAGTTCCTCTGGTTTATTTTGCAATACTATACTCAGTTTGTCCATTTCTGCTACTTCCAGAATCTTGTGTTTAAGTTCTCTTATAGATGATATGGTTTTTTACTTCCAACGCTTTGCTATCAGAATTCTGGCTGCTGTTAATAAATATACTATTATATGTGTGTGGTTCTTTATCATGTCAGGTATCATATTAAGTAAGTATGTTTCTGGCATTAAGGGTATATTAATTTTAAGTATATCTGAAAATTTTTTGTAATGGTTTATAGCAGGTTGTAAGTAATTTTGGATGGTTTATAGCAGGGTTGTCAAACTCATTTGTTATGAGGGCCAGATCTGACAATAATGAGACCTTGTTGGGCTGGGCCATGTGTGTCATAAAATGTAAAGCCAGGTAGCAGACATATAAACTTTATAAAGGATACAGAGAAATGCAATTAACTTTCACATTGCTTTCTTACTGAGAAAGACTGGATCATGAGGTCATGAACACAGTGAAAAGGAGGAGGGAACCCAGTTGCACCCAGGAGAGCCCTGGCATAAGGAGCCCAACAGAACACACAGACACAAGGCACACAGAAGCTCATACCCTGAACAAAACTGTGTTGGTCTTAAAGGTGCCTGGTATTTCTGCCATGTGATTGAGGCAGCCCAGCAAAGCAAGCTCTCCTTCATTTCCTCCCTCCCTTCAGGGAGGAGCCTCAGCCAGTGGAAGGAAAGAAAGGTTTCCCTTTGTCTTCTGTATACAATTCAGGCAACCTGGCCGGGAGGGGGAGGGGGAGAGAGCCTCAGCCAGTGCTTTACCAGACTCTTCCAGTTGCACAGGAGAGGCTTGCCTATCTATCTCTCTTGTGCATTTGAAAGAATCTGGTAATTTAAGCTGTGATATAGCAGCAGCAGCAGAACTGGAAAAGGAAGCAGGAAACAGCCAGGGCTGCATGTTTGACACCCCTGGTTTATAGAGTACAACCCAATATTGCACCTGTCTGAGTTGTGCATGTCAGGTTGTTGATAAATGTACAAGAACAGGACAGCAAAAAATATAGCAAAAATACTGATCATGGATTGCCTTTACAGGATCATAGCAAAAGTGTACATAATGGCATGCCCACTAATATTACTTCATGGTCCCTTCTTTACATGAGCATATCCATTGATCAAAATATTTCTGTTATTGCTACATCCCGCAGGTATGAGGTAGACAGTTAGATGAGATTATTTGGGGAAATGGTGAGTAGTTTTTGCTTACTCTGGAACACTTTCTTGTTCAGGGCATTTCTTCTCAATTTGTTAATCTCAGGAAATAGGTTTCCTTCTAGACTTTATTGAAAGATGGCAAGTGTGTCATATAAGCTAATCACAAGTCACAATGCGGTCCTAAGCAGAGTTATACCATTATAAACCCATTGACTTCAATGGATACAGGAGGGTATAACTCTGTTTGGGATTGCCCTGTTAATACCTGCTTTTGCCTTGAAAACTGTAAGTAATAAAAAAAAATCAGAAAGGGAGGGGAACCATTCATTCCTGTATTTCTGGGTTAGATTTCCTATGTATTTCAAATCTAAATTTTTGAAATGGTGCCCAAAGTAAACCACATCTGTATAGTTCATTTTTATCTACTGTTAGGAATTTTGGTTTTTCAACTTTTATCTGATCCCTTGATGTGGGTATTCCTTGTTTTTCCAGAGGAATTGAAGATCTTTCAATCTTACTGCCTTTTCTTGACAGAGATGCCACAAGGTATCTATACATCTTGAAGGCTAACACAAAATCGATCTGGGTGATTATGCAATTTAGCTGCATTTGTGCAACTAATTTCTACTAGCATCTGTAAATTACTTTATTATAAAAAATTCAAAGGCTTTGCTGAAAGCCAAATTAGGACCGTTAGCAACACAAAAACATGATCAACAAGGGAAATCTCAAAAAGTGCCAGAAGATGACAAAACATCAAGCAACGTGTAGAAAGACATAAAATGTGATATAAATTCATTAAGTGCCGACTTTTGTTGTTTTAGTCACGATAAGAAGTGCACTGCTAGTGTGTTTGCCAAGTTGCCCTCCCGGGAGGCAATTTATCTTGATTTTTTTACCTATTGTTTTTTAAGGCTTTCTACTTAAACTTGTATTCGTTGAGGAGGCACAGTTGTCCAGTAAAACTGATGAAAGGTAATGCATCTTTGATGAGCTAAGAGAAAAGTGACCTTCCATAAGTGTTGCAGGTTAAAGTTTTTAAAATCAGGTCCTGTGAGCATGATGATGAACTGTTGTGCAAAGACACAAGCACACACGCAACGCCATGGAATGCGAGCAGACTGCAAACATCAAAGCAAATTTGCTACTCATTTGGCCAATGTCCCACTTCAACACAAAGAGTACAATCCCACACAGAGTAGCACTCTTCCAGGCCCACTGATGAGCTTAGACATATGCAGCTCTTTTTAGGACTGCACTGAAAGTAGGCCATCACCAGCGTTAATGTTAGAAGTAGTACTGGAGGAGCATGTCTGTTCAGGAATCACAGTAAGGGATTCAGCCATTAAAAACTCAGATAACATTTGTCTCTGTGACTGAGACACATTTGAAAGGTTTTCAGCCCAAATTATCTATGTGTTTAAACATCAGATGATGTCACTGTGTGAATAAAAAGTGTGGAGCTAAATTACAAAAGAAAGGATAATGGAAATAATTAGTCATTGTATATGCAAGCTGGGTACTTGTGATGAACAGTATCTGGGATAACTCATTTCAGATCTCTTATAACACAATATGGCCCTGTTCGGCTGCCGGCCATCGGCCACTGCTGCCGGGGGCCACCTTTGCCTCCTCTGGAAGCAGAAAGAGCAGGGTGGGAAAATCCCAGCATCCGTGTCTCTGCGGGGGGGGGCGCAGAGCGGGCACTTTCCTCCTTCAGTCTTCGCATCATGCCCTGAAGGCAATATAGGCAGTTGCTGGTTTCCCTTTATGGTGGTTGGGTAGGAATTTTTCACCCCTTCCTGATGACTACCTTGTACTGGTGTACTGGTGTTTCAGAAGACTGTGGAATTGACAGGGGTGGTGCTGTTGAATAGACTGGTCACTTTATAGGATGGCAGGGTTGTGTTGGGGGACTGATATGTGAATCAGTGAGCAGCATTTTGCACCCCCACTTTGGGGGCTAGGGGTCTTGTAGGATCAGCCCTTGGGTTGTGTGGGGCACCTGGAGAAGAGCAGACAGAGAACCCAGGCATGTCTCCACACCTGCCCTTTGCTTCCCCAGCCAGCCCAACGTGGTGGGTTGGCTGGGGAAGGGCAAGCATGTTTCCATGGCTCCTTTCCCTCTCTGAGTCTCTCTGCTGTTTGCTTTTGCAGAGAAACTTGGGGAAGTGCAGGGGCATGTTTAAATGCCTTTCTTTCCCTTCCTGAGATTGGGGAGGGAAAGAAAGGCATTCTTAACATTCCTGGGTTCCCTGCCTGATCTCCTCCAGGTCCCCCGTGGCTGTGGGTGACCTGGAGAAGAACAGGCAGGGACCCCAGGCATGTTTCCATGCCTGCCCTTTGCTTCCCCAGACAGTCCGCCATGGCAGGTTGGATGGGGAAGGGAAGAGTAGGCATGGAAACATGCTTCCTTCCCTCTCTTATCGTCTCTCCTACTGTGGAGAAACACAGGGAGGGGAGGGAAAGTGGGAGGGAGGGAAAGAAAGGCATCTAAATATGTCTCCTCTTACTTTCCCTCCCCTCTCTGAGTTTCTCTGCAGCAGGCTCAGGGAGGGAAGGAGGCATGTTTTCATGCCTGCTCTTCACTTCCCCTGCAGACCCTGACTTTTCCTTGTCAATTTCACTAACAGCTGACAGGAGGGGAATGAAATTGACAAGGGAATCTGCAAGAGCTACCAGAGGGAAAGAAGACATGAAAACATGCCTCCTTTCCCTCTGTTGGGGTATATAAAATATTTTCAGCAATACTGAATATTTCCCCAATCCAAATACTTTACCGGTTGGACTGGGGAAATTTGGCATTTACCGATAGTTTGTGGGTCTGATTTACCTGAAAGCTGAAAAATACCGGCTTTTTTTTTTTTGCACACCCCTACACCCTGTGGTGAAGGTCAACAATAGATGGAGACAGACAGATATCCCTGGGGAAGAAGTTCCAAAGTTTTGGTGCCATGACCAAGAAAGCTCTTTGCCATGTTGCTACCCCATCTAGCCTCAGATGGCAGGGTCTGAGATGGCAGGGTCGCCTGAAGCATGGCCTCCAAAGATAACCAGTGGGTGGGTAGGTTCATATGGGAGAACAGAGTCGTTAGGGAGTGTGGGCCCCAAGCTATAACCAGCTTAAAGGTCTATACCAGCACCTTTTACTGAGTCCAGAAGCAAACTGGGAGTCAGTGTAGATGGAACACGATTGAATTAATATCTATGTACTAATAGCCACATGTGATCTCAATCTGTGGATACCTAAATTCATGGATCAGGACCACATGGACTGCAAGATCCTGACCCCATGAAGGGCTCCATCTGGCTTACCAAAGGTGCTCATAGCCAAAGCTGACACCTGTGCATCCAACAAGAGGCCTGGGTCCAGGAGCACCCCCAAGCAATAAAACTACACCTGCAACCCCATCCAGAACAGAATATATCTCATTTCCACAGTCAAACCTTCCTCCCACCAATAGCACCTCCTGATGGCAAACCTGACCATTAGTATAATCTAGCATGTCATATCATATACAACGAAAACCTAGATTTGAGTCTAGTAGTATCTTACAGACCAACAAGATAGTTGGGCTATGAACTTTTAAGAGTCAAAGCTCCCTTCATCAGATACAAGTAGGGATGGAGATCCATGAGTCCTTATATCCCAGTCTGAAAGTGGAATGGATGTTGCAAAGCAAAGAGTCAGAATGCAGAGGTACAGTGCAAAATGTAATCAGCTTGATTATAAAAGGGGAGAAATGCTTAGGGACAGAAAATTAGCATCTGTAGTAATATAAGAATCCTGTATCTTTGTTCAGCCCTGCGAGGTTTGTTGTTCTGAATTTGTGAATGAACTCAAGATCAACAATCTTAAATTGTAATCTTCTCTGGCAGTATCTCTGTTTGATTAAAACAGATAAAAATCTCGGTTTGATTAAAACAGAGTGTCTCTGATTAAAATCCTCAAGATTAAAATGTTATCCAACTGACTTTTGAGTGCTGTGATTTTTGTTGCCAGAGTTATGCCCATTTATTCTTTTGTAGGGACTAACCTGTTTGTCTAATGTACAGAGTGGAAGGGCATTGTTGACACATGATGTTGTTGGTCTCCAAGGTGCTACTGCACTTGAATATAGCTGCTCTACTGCAGACCAACATGGCTACCCTCTGAAACAATGGCCCTTGTTGCAGAAATATTCTGCTGTAGAGTATGGAGCTGTTGTAAAGCCATGGAGCTTTCAGAAAACCACAACAGCAAGGAAAGAAGAATATGGAGCCATGTAAACACAACAATTAAAGAAAGAGCTTACCTTTAAATAGATAGGAGAAATGGTGGAACAGAAGGGAGTTACTTACTTGGGTAGGGAAAAAGAACACAATAGTATTATATTTAGATCCATGTGACGTATTTAGCACAACACATAATTTCCTGCTCTCCAGCATGGTAAACAGCTACCATCATGCAACTGCTTGTTTATATGAGGAAGTAATTATGCAGCCTGTGTAATGAGTTCTTCCTTCTTACCAAATTATCACCTGAAAAAAGAAGGCAACATGCAGAGGTGATAAGAAAGACTAAATTCCTCATAGCCGACCATGTCTTCACACAAACAGCAATCATCTTAGCTGCAGTTCATCATATCAAAAATATAGGCTCTGACACTTTAACTGATGGTGTTACTCGGATTGTAATAAAATAGACTGTGATTCAATTACCTGAAAGTTTTATATTGCCCTTTATTTTAATAGCTGAGATATTTTTTTTCTCCTAGTGTGGTTGAGTATAGCCGATATTGCTAGAAATGAATTCATTCTTTTATGGTTTCGCAGAATAATGAGTGCTGTACAGAATTTTCTAGTCTAGAAAAGGTTAGGAGGTCTAGCTATTTCAGAGCTACTATGCTGAGAGCCAAACTATATAAATGGTATTCCTACTGGATTTTAAAAAGGCAGTGGGCAGCCTGATCCTAGTATCCTGATACACAGGTGGCAGCTATGCCATGGTTACACGATCCATGGTAGTCGAATGTAGTGGGACACACTCCGGCAGCAAAGCAGCATATAAAACAATGTAAATCAAAACAAGACCAAGTTTTGTAATACTGATAGCCATTCCTACAGCATCACCTTTTCAAATATCAATCCATGTGTTAACTGTGCTCTGGCCAGCAGCTGCTGCTAGATGTACCATCGTATAGAACTTTTAAGAACACCTGCAAGTCAAGACGTGAGCTTCCGTACTCCTAGCCCCATCACTATGAAATGGCCTCTTGAAGAGGTCAGATGATTGGCCTTACCAAAACTGAGGAGGTGATGCAAGACTGACTTGTATTATTGCAGTGCATAGGAATATTTTGGGGTGGTATGCTAACACATAAATATTTAGTCTTGCTTTGTGTCACCCATTGCAGTGTGCAAACCCTTAAATTGGTTTATATGAGGAACTATTATACCAGCATTTTCTCATGGTCTGAACAAGAGTAAACAAGAAATGTGGACCTCTGCTTAAGATCAAGATGAGATTGATTTAGATCTTGGTTTGGAATTGTAGAAGAAGAAGAAGAGATTGGATTTAAAACCCGCCCTTCACTACCCAAAGGTGTCTCAGAGTGGCTTACAAACTCCTTTCCCTTCCCCTCCCCACAACAGACACCCTGTGAGGTAGGTGGGGCTGAGAGAGCTCTTGACAGAAACTGCTCTTTTATGCTGTTTATGATCCCCTGACTTGGATGGTCTAAGGTATCCTAATTTCACCAGATCTTGGAAGCTATGCAGGGTCCTCTCTGGTTAGTATTTGGATGGCAGACCACCAACAAAGCCCAGGGTTTCTTCCTGAAAGTAGATGATGACAAATCACCTCTGCTTAGGGTTGCCAAGTCTATCTCCGCCCCCAGCAGGGGACTTTGGGGGGCATTCCCAGAGGGAGTGGGGCATCCCGATGTGATGATGTCATGTTGGGGATGTCCGCCCCCCCACCTGCACGCTCAATCTCCCCGGAGATCCGGCGCGGGGAAATGCCAGCTCCCTGCACTTAATGGGGCTCTCCCTGCATGCCCAAATGCCAGCTCCCTGCACTTAAAGGGGCCCTTTTAAGTGCAGGGAGCTGGCATCTCTCGCGTGCCTGATCTCAGAGCGGAGGTTGGGTGCATGGCCCGCAGCCACCCCTCTCCCTCCTCTCTCTCAAGAGAGAAGTGAGAGGGGTGGTTGTGGGTGTTGGGGCTTGGGGGCGGGGCTTCCCCCACTGACCATGTGGCCGGCAGCAGGTAGAACCTCCCCCAAAAGCAGGGGACCCCTGCCAAAATGGGGGAGTTGGCAACCCTACCTCTTTTCATCTTGCCTTGAAAACCCTAGGAGGTCGTCTTAAATCAGCTGTGATTTGACAGCGCTTTCCACCACCACCACCACAATCACCACCATAATTTATGGTTTTTAAAAAGATCTTCATGTATGTCATCTATTTTGTGGCTCAGGTATGGAAAGTCAATGTATAACTGTTTTAAATTAAACAAAATTACAACAGCAACATACTTTGAAAATTAAATCTAATCTTTGTTAACTTTAGAAAAAAGTAGAGAAAAATGAAAGTGAAAGAAATGAATGAGAAATACTGCATGGAAGTTAGGAATTCCCCATTGTTAGCTAAAGAATGGTTTGTTCTTGCAGTTGCTTGTGTTTCAGAAATTGTTGTGGGATCTGATTGTACATACAGTTCACTGAGCAAGGGTCTGTTTACAAAGGAAAAAGGAGAACATGAAGATAAGAGTAAAGAAGGAGAAAGCAATTAAAGTTTATTGGGTAATTGTTGAAGGAAACTGAAGAAAGGTAGACTATGAAAAAAGAAAAAAAAGGGAGGAAAGGCTTTCATGCTTGATGAATATTTCTATTTATTCATGCTTACCACTTTTATTGTACTTTCCTGGCAGTTATCCCATACCTCTGTACAACTGAATAAAAGATTGCTTACTGTTGTAAAGATTCAAAATAGGAGTGCAGCTGTAATATTCACAATATTCTATACTAGGAAAAAGGCCCGTTGTGGAAATAAATACAACGGCCACTAGAAAGAGGCTCTGGGCGGGTGCCCCGGCCGTGGACACTCACTGTCAATTTGCTATGGCGACCTCAGCAGGGTATACTGACACTGAGTCCACCATTTTCTCCAGAGGAACTGGTCTCTGCTACCTAAATAACAGTTATAATTTTGAGTGATCTCCAGCCCTCACCTGGAGATTGGTAATGATGGTTCCCCAGAAGGGAATAGTTGGTTTGGAGGGTGGAGTCTATGGCTTTGTACCTGTCCAAGGTCCCACGCCTCCTGAAACCTCACCTTCTCCAGACTCCATCCCTCATATTTCCAGGAATTTCCCACCTGGAGTTGGCAACCCTATCTCCTTCCCAGCCAATCATCAACCTACCTTTATTTCCCCCTCACTCTTCAGCTTTCCACCCCCCCATACACCTGCAGTCTCTCCCATGCTCTGAAGCCATGACTGCTACGTCACATTGGCTGTCATACGGGGGCCACCTCAGCAGCACATAAGGATACAGAGCCCACCATTTTCTCCAGGGGAACTGATCTCTGCCATCTGGAAAGCAGTTGTAATTCTGAGTGATCTCCAGCCCTCACCTGGAGATTGGACACATTTTACCTCAGAAGAGCAAAACTGTTTAGAATGTTAGAGGCAAAAGCCAATCAAGTCGCATATGCAAACAACCTCTGTGTTCCGAGGCAGAGGCCAATGAGGCTGCATATGCAAATAACCTCTGTGTTCTGACTGGCTATGGGGGGGAGAGGAACAGCAAAATGTTTAGAATGTTGGAGGCAGGACTCAGGCAAAGCAGCCAGTGGATAGGGAGACCCTCTGAATGACAGATCAGAGAGCGAACTGATTTTGGAGCGTGTGGAATGTTCTAGAGAAGTGCCACCACCATTCGGCTATTATTTATAAGGGAGATAAGCAAAATGCAACTTGGAGAACTGCTCATGTATTTTTTAGTTTCATTCAAGTTCTGTACATTGCCTGTGCAATGAGTCGCCATCCCATCAGTATTGCATGTTGGATATCACAGAAAACAACTACAAAAACTTGGGGGGAAATACAGCAATTGGAAATAATGTCTCTAACACAAATACAAGGTAACAAGCAATGAGAATGTGTGTGCGTGTGGGTGGGACAGATGGATGAAATGGACTCAAGAAAGTAGTACAGTTCTCAATTAATCATTTTTTTAGTTAGAAAAATCACTACAGCATAATATCCACCTATATCAGCATGTGCTTATGGATACAGGAGAAAGTGAGGTGCCCCCCATAATTCCTTGAGGGTTTCCCAATGTGCAACTGGGCTGGGCAGCTGACACTTTGCAATCAAGCCTTAGTGTTCCCGAGGAGAGGTTGCCGATGGGGAGGGAAGGAGGGAAAATTGAAAAATGGGGACAGATAAAGGTAGGTTGATTGGTGGGTGAGAATTAAAGAAGGAAGCAGAAAATGTGAAGAGGCTATGGAGTCTTTCAAAGAAGGGAAAGATGAGAAAATAATGGAGGTGGGGAAATGAGACATCCCCCTCTGCATATCCTGGTGGTTTCCCTGGTTATATTCTATGTTTTCTGGTCATGTCCCATGATTCATATGAAAAGTACTGGGTTCGCTGCATGGATGATTCGGACTATGACATGCTCTTGCACACTTTTATTGCACTTAACACAAGACTAACTAAAATGGCCCTGCAAGGTCAACTATATACACACCCACCCAGCACAGCCCTAGTCCACCAGAGGGTTTGAATCTCCCGCCAAAGTTGCCATTGGTTGGAGCTGGGGGGAACTAGTATCCTATGTTCCCATTGTCTAGGGCAGCCAAGCTCCTGTCTTGCCGCAGACCCGTAGTGGCGGTCCATGTACACAACATCATACATTTTGGAAATTATGCTGCAATTTGTGAATGAAATGTTAGGCAAGACTATACCTTTTGAACCTAACGTCTTATTGTGCTACCTAAAGAGTTTTGCAGATGATTTGAATTTGGAATGGGTTAAGTTTATTCACAACTGCAAGATGGTTTTGCCAGAAAACTTGAGGAAAAAGAAATGTCCATCTATAAACAAATTGTTTAATAAAATATGGTGTACTTCTAACAAAATTAACATTATCAGAGATCTAAATGGAGTGATTTATGAGATGGTGGTTTATCTACAGACCTTTCTTATTGCATCCTGGAATGAGAAAATATGTGATATTTCCTTTTGCCTTCTACAAAATTTTGTAATACAGATTTTATCCCTTTATTTTACTTTTTTTCTATCTTGTATGTTAATAGAAAATGGGGTGGGGGACCGACAAACCCCTGGATGTGGGCTAAGAAGGGGCTGATACAGAGTGAGAAGACTTCAGCGTTAGCAGCATGGAGACCTGAGATGGAATGACACATCCTTGCTGGCTGGAAGCAACTGCAGAAGGTGCCATTTGATTGGGCACACCATGGAAATAGGTGACTCCTAGAACTGGTGGGACTGATCTCCTCTGGGATCACTATGTCCAGAGCTGAGTCAAAGTCTTTGTACTGTTTGTAAAGCTATTTCTGAATTGGCACACCCATGTACCTAAACAATCCTTAATAGAGTTGTACTGAAATGGGGAGCACAATTTTTCAAAAAAGTTTATTGTAATTTTGTGGAGTCATTGTGAAAGGGCTTCCATCTTAGAGTGATTTCTGATTGGCTATGATTACTCATATTGCCAGTACAGGACACATTGACCTTATTGTTATAGACTTCATTTGCATTTACTTCTACTAGTTCATAACTAATCCCATAGTCCAAATCCCTTATGTGTGTTTAACAAGAAGGGGGGGGGGTAATATAGATATCCCAGAGAAGGCAAAGGAAAGCTCATTTTTCTGGGGAAAATATGTATAAATTGATTGTATTTGGATATTGTGTAAAGGATCCCACATCAGTTATCTCAACAGTATTAACACTGTCATTTGTCTACTTATACTCCACAGTGGGTCCTGACTTTCAGGCAGCAGAAATGGACAAAACTTTTTGATAATAAAATTTCCTTTTTCCTCTCTTTTAGTGTTTAACCTGCATTATTTTGGTTATTTGGGGGTACTTTAATGGTATTGAAAGCAATGCCCTGAGGGCACTAAGGTTCTTTGACTTGTGTGGCTGGCCAATAAACCAGTGAAACAAACAATTCCAGGCAATAAAGGGTAAAAAAAAAAAGATTTATTCGAATAAAGGAACATCTCAAAGCTAAGAAATTCAGTGTGGATGTTCAGTGTGTTACAGCAGGGATCTTGCTTATATGCTGTTCTTGCTCCTTCTCACTTTATATAATCATTGCCATCATTTGCACATGCTCAGTTTAGATCTCTTTGTCTGGTCAGTCATCAATCACATATTTGACAAACAGATGTTACTTGGCCATGTCTCAACTTTACAATGCAGGTGCTTGTCTCATTAAAATTTATTGATACAGTTGCTCATATTCTTGGCTGTCTACCTAGACTCATTTCACCTTTGAATGAACTTTCAGGCTGAGTTCATTTTCAGTAGATAACTTAGCTGTTTTCATTACAAAAATGGTTACTTTTACATTAATACATGCACATAAAGTATAACAGTAGTCTTAAAGCATTTTATAAGCTTATTTTCACTAAAAGTATACAAAATATGAAGAATATAAAAACATATATCATTACAATGAATTTTTAATTAATTACACTCTTTACATGTATTCTTTTAATGTTTTTTAATTGGCTTCTAATGAATGACAGTAGCCATGATTAATGACTTTTATTCTTTTGGCCAAATCTCCACACACCTGGTTGGCTCTTGGTGATTTTCCAACCTTTGCTTTGTTAAAATAAGCTTGGTAGTTATAGCTTATAGCTATGTATCTAGCAAAGCCTTTTATTTAAATAATATAGTTTTGGTATATATCCAGCTTGCTGTTCCTTTTTCTATACCATAAGCTTTCGTTCCCAGCTATAAGCAAAATATAAAATTATGTTTTTACTTTTTTAGAAACACATAGCAAGTTAGAAGAGGGATTATTCTCTCTCTTACAATACAATTACCCTTTTGTTCACCTCAATCAAGCTGTTCTAAAAACCTCTTGACCAATTATTTCTAGATCCTTCGAAGTAAAGGATCCCACCATAAATCTCTAACGTTGGCAGTGTTATTTTAATTAATTCCTGTTATTTTAATTAAAATTCCTTTCACTGGCATCACACCAATTCAGTTCATTTAAGTGTATAGCTTTTTCTATACAAAGTCTTTTCTTCTTTTAAAATAGGCTGAAAAAGGCAAATATATAGATAGATATTACTTACGGATGCCAATAGTTTAATATTGATATGTTAAAGGATTCTAAACTTAAGGAAAGAGAAGCCTAGTTGATTTTTCCTCATTTAAAATTACTAAAAATCATAAGCTGAAATGAACTTCTGAACTCATTCTTTGAAGCAAAGGCTGGAACATTGATCTTCACTTATGACAGGTATAGCTGGGATGGTTCATATCATTTTAATTAAAAAGATAATAATAATCTTTCAATTTATTGATTGCTCAATCCTGCAGAGCTTGCTGGCTCTGAGCGATTTACAGTTCCTCATTTTTCACGAGGGACTAACAATGCTTTGTGGGGTAAGGGAGGACAACATATATACATCTTAATTGTACACATTCACAGCCGACGAGGGTTCCGTTCAGATACAGATTAGACGTGATCCGGAACGGCATTTTTCCTTGGCCGAGTTTGATGGTGTCAGCTTTTCTCCAGACTCCTTGAATTGTAGCGCCACACTGCCATCGCATGGCCGGACGGCCCATTACAGGCTTTTCTTCATGCCGAGAAGATCTCTCTAGGCTTTCCATCATATGAGCTGGACTTCTGTTCGCCAGCTAACACCGCTCCACCCCATGAGGGGGGGGGGTCAGTGTGCCCACTCTCTCTAAGGAGTGGTACCCATTTTATCTACTCACCGAAGCTTTCGAACTGCTGGGTAGACGGCGAGCTGGGGACAAGGCTGGCAGCTCACACCAGCGCAGGGCTAGAACTGACAGCAAGCCTGTTCAGCTCAGATGTTACAATGTTAACCAGAGGATAAATCCTCTGTGCCACCGGTCCCCTTAAAGGTAAGAACACCTGCCCATTAGAACATTCTTTGTATGAAAATTTAATTAATTAATTTTATTTTATTTATTTATTTAACATTCGACTTTTACCCCGCTCGAACCCCTCCCATGGGGTCTCTGAGCGGCTTACATAGTAGATCATCCCTATCTATGGGCACATATATTATTAGAGGGGGACTGCCTACCAGCACCCAGTGGGATTCGGCTTGATGTTTTGTCAGCTCGGCTTGGCTCTCGGTGTCAGCTCAGCTCGGCCTCTCCCATCCGCTTTCTTCAGGCTCCTCAGTGGTCTTTTTGGAGTTGATGGGCCCATTGATGCGTAGATCGCATTGGTGCGGCTCTGGCTCCATCCCTCAGGCTCCGCCCTGCCTGCGCCGCTGAGTCTTCGCACCTCCTGGCTCTGCCTCCGCCGCTGGTCCACCGCTTGATGTTACGTCTCCCTTTTACTTCTGCTCGCCACCTTGCCTGCCGCCGCCATTACACACCACTCCGCCGCTGCTCGCCGAATCGCCGCTGCTAGAGTCCCACCCCACCTCCCAATGGAGGAGGGTACTCCCTGCCTTCTAAGGCAGGTACCCATTCATCTAAGTGGTTTTTAAGGCTTTCGAACCGCTGGGTGGGCGGGAGCTGGGACTAGGGCCGGGTGCTCA
>NW_015162549.1:238336-269001 GCF_001447785.1 Gekko japonicus | reverse complement strand
TCCCTACAGTATTATTTTAAGTCTTTCTCCTTAGAGAAATCTTCTATCTTTTTCTATCATGCAGTTTCTATTTACTCTGCTTTTTTCTTCATGCTAATGGACATTACTTCTTTCATACAAACTGAATCTTGCCTTCCTGTCCAGAATGAATGTTTCCATGCCATTCTCTTCCCTTTTCTGTTTTAAAAATCAGCAAGATTCTTTTTAGTCATTGACCAGTTCAATTGGCTTGTGTAACCTTTATTTCCCTGGTAAGTATGAAACAAGGGATTTTTAATTGTTCACCATTACTTGGTTAACTTTGATTAAGCAGTTATAGTTTGTTGTACTGGTAAACTGTGAGAATGATCTGTGGGCCATGCAGACCTGTATGTTCACTTTTCTGATCAGCTGTCTGCTGATGCATATACAACACACACATACAGAATGTTTATTTTCTCCAAGCTTCTTCATAAGCTCATTTTCTATTTTTCTGTTTCCATGTTTTCCTCATTATTGCTCCATGATTTCTCAAAACTCCTTTCATCTGGTTTGAGAAAACACTGATAAACAGTGAAAAAAACTACTGAAGAGTAACAAATGGAAACCATGAATCTGAGGAAACTTGGAGAAAAAACAGTGCAGGTCACTACCCAAACTACATGAGTATCTCCATATGAAAAAAAGACCCTTCATCAGTAGCACTGGAGCATGGTGTTCTTTCAATAAACCTGTGATGTCCTTAGCTCTGATTCATTTGTCCTCCTATTGTGGAGATCTATCAAGTGAAAAAAAATGTATTCTTCCTTGAGTTCCCTGTTCAGATTTGACCCATATTACTCAACAGCTTCCCCCTACTCTCTGCAATTTTATCCCCCCTCAAGGCATGTTTATTACAATATGTGTTCCTGCTTTCACACATCATAATTTTGACAAATATTCTTAATTTATTGAATTTTAAAAAGTTGAGATCCTTGGAAGAAGAGTGCTAATTATATTAAAATATTTCTGTCACTAGTCAGATTTGAATATCTAACAAAAAAAAGTCTCAACTGTTGTTGGGCTTTTTATGAAAATGTCTGCCTTCATCTTTCTTCCCCTTCTGCCTGCAAATTTATCACTGCTTAATTTGGCACATTTTCTTTGAAAGTATAAAATAATTCTCAGAATGTCAGCTTAAACTATATTCAGCATATAGAATATGAAACACTCTGCTATATTATACAGTAAATGCAACACCAGACATTGGTGGCATTCAGACGTTATAACAAAGACTAGATCAAATGGTGACAGCACAAATAGAACTTCAAAATCTCCTCTGTTACCTCACTGATTTTAGAGACCCAGACACACTTTGTTATGTCTCTATCTCTTTTTCTCAGAAGACTTCCATTTCAAAAGATGGCTATTTAGTTATTTCATTTATATCCTGCCTTCTTCCCTAATGGGGTGCTGCCATAGAATACAGTCCCTGAAGGGGTAACCATCATTTCCCTCTCCTCCATTTTATCCTCACAGCAATCCTGTGAGGTATGTAGTCATACACTACACACACTAAGGCTGAGTTCAGACTGGCAGTTTCGCCCGATATAGGCACATTTCACAAATGGCTTAAAGGGGCCGGTTCACACAACCACAGCTGTCAGGCGTTCCCCAGCCGTACTCAACCCATCCTATGACAATTCCCTACTGTGTTAAAAAAAGTACCAGGTGAAAGTGGTAGCAAACCCTGGAGAGCGCATTGATCCTACTTCCCAAAAGTGTGCATGCTAAAAGCCACAAACAAGCTGCATTGCTGCGCCTATGCACCTATGTGCATAGGCGCATGTTGCCGGAGTGAAAAAAAGCCACTTACAGCTGCGTCTCCACCAGGGTCGGGCCAACAGTGCGAACGCTCCCTTGCGCTTCCTTCCCAGTATGCTCTCGCATCAGTAGGTCCAGTGCGACCGGGAATCCCCGGCACAACTTGGTCAGGGTCTTTTTGCCCCACCTCCCTCGTGCTTCATACTGCCAGTCTGTCCTCAGCCTAAGCGTGTGTGTCTGGTCTAAAGTCATCAGGCAATCCTACACAGCAGATTGGGGATTTGAACCCCAGTCTCCCAGATTCTCGTCTGTCACACTAACCACTACACCACATTGATGCTCAACATCATGGTTAGGGCCTGGTCTGGCTAGAGTAAATACCTACATCATCTATCCCCATCTAGCAGGAACCAAGTTCATCAGATGTAATGCTATTTGGGGCTACTCAGGAGAACTTCTTTTCTGTGGCCACCCCTAAGCTTTGGAATTCCATATTTCTGGAGGTGAAAATGGTGTTGTCTCTTACAGGCCAAAAATTCTTGTCTTGCGAAAGGCCTTTGATGTACAGTAAAAAAGAGCTGATATCTGTAATGTCATGTACTGCCAGTCCATTTTCACAGTACCAGTTTTGAAATGTTGTTAGTTTAAATTCATTGTTATTGTTGGTAATTGATTGATTAGATTTTCTATTAGTTATCCCCTTGGTGGGCTTAAAGCCCCAAAAGATGAAGAATAAGTAAAATAAAAATACTTACAGAAGTAATATCTGTCAGTAATATCCTTCACTATGTGAAGAGAGACAGCAATCTCAACTGTGCGCATTCCTTAGTCCCACATCCCATTATTCATACAATATGCCCAGCACCAAATGAACCGCCCCCCACCATTGACTTGCATCATTTGGAATTTCCTCCATTCCTAGAACAAAAACATCTCAACATGTACTGATAATCCACAATTAGGCTGAAAGTATAGTTTTCAGATATATTTCTCAGTTTAGGAGATCAACTAAGCCAGTACCTGTCTTGGAATAATGAAACTAAATTTACCATTTTGTAACCAATATTGATGGCTTGTAAAGCAAAAGAATAGGAATTTTAAAAAAAATCAAACTCCCGTCTCCATCTCTGAAAGCATAGATTCAGTCATACCAATACATTGTGGTTGTACTGAGGACTCAAGAATCTCTCTTAAATATTTGCCCAGACTAACTGGAGAAAGCTTTTTGTTCTGTTTTATAACAATCCTATAGTGGATTCTTGAAGTGAGGTGATGTGTGTAGCTGTTTAAATTGTATTTGTGCAAATAGTACTACCACAACCTGATCCTTAGAGATAAGACTGAAATGCTACAGTGCTTTTTATCAGATATCGTTATGAGAGGGCATGCTTCTACATCCCAGGGCTTCACTGATATTCATACATATTTTATAAGTTGGAGACCTAATGGATAGCTCTGATTCACTCAGCAATGGAACTCTAGTGATTTCTTCTCCACCGCACAAGGTGGATAATCAAGCATCCATTTACAAGCATTAAGATTTGCAAGTCCTCTTTCCCAGACCAGAGACTGAGACATTTTCTAGGCCTCAGATTTCTAATAAGCGAGACTTACTTTGCATGTACCTACCTAGTTTTGATATGAAAACTGATTCAAATACCAGTACTCACATTTTTAAAAATCACTATATTCTTAGGTTTATTCAATACATTTGGCAGGCTTTCTGGACAAGAGCTGTGTCACTTCTTTCTGCATCTATAAGCAAGCAGGACTGGTAGCAGTTACACAGAGCTGTAGACAGACTGAGTCCTGTGAGTGCATCATCCCACGCAGAGCAGCAGTTAGCCCTATTTACAGTTCTATCCAGGATGTGGAATGGTATGGTATATAGCTTGAGCTTGTAAGATCTCAGAAGCTAAGCAAGGTCGGTACTTTGATGGGGGACCTCGAAGGAAGATCTGCAGAGGAAGGCAATGGCAAACCCACCTCTGTTTCTCATTTGCCTTGAAAGCCCCTTGCAAGGGTCACCATAAGTCAATTGTGATTTGATGGCACATACATACAATTCTATCCAAAACATGTTTACTCATAAGTAAGCCCAACTGAATTCAATGGGCTTTACATCCCAGCAAGAGTGCTTAGGGTTTTAGCCTTAGTGAAATAAATGCTGGTTGCGGCCGTGAGCCTCAGGGTTGATAACTGGGAAGAGAGGGCTTTGAGCTGGATCTGGGCATGAAAGAAGGGAATCTGATTGTTTTTTCTTTGTTGTCTGATTTCTTTTGGACCATATCCTGTGTGGACCAGTACAGGCCCACCTAAAAATGCAGCAGCCAACTTAGTAAAGGTGGAATATGACACTGTGGTGATGGTGGTAGTAGTGTAAGAATTTAAGGAGAAACTTCATTTAAAAGCTTTCTCTCTTATGTCAACTGTTTTTTAGATGGAGAGAAAAAAAGAAAGTTTTGTACTCATTAGCTTTTTATCCCACCCTTTCTCCTAGGAGCTCAGGGAAGGGCATGTGGTTTTCTGATCCTCTGATCTTCAGCACAACCTCATATGGGAAGTTAGACGGTGAAAAGTTACCAGCACAAGGGTATCCCGTGAACTTCATGACTCAGTTGTGATTTGAACCCAGTCTTAGTCCTGAATTCAAAGCACAATACCACACTGTCTCAAGACAAAGAACATGATTTATGCTTTATGGTCCATGCTGTGCAATTATAGTGATTCACTTTATGGGACATATTAAGATCTACAGAGATTTCATCTTTTTTCTAATGAATTATTTAGCTTGCCTCTCGTATTCAATATCATCACTTCAGATGTTTTGATTCTGGACTTATATTTTCCATAGTATTGCATATTTCTTTAGGATTGTTTGAGAATAGGATAGCCAGGTGAAAAAGAAATCTGGTTTCCTGTATCTCTACCAGTTGCATAGAAAAGAGAAATGTGGTAGTTGCTTATAATGCAGGTTTCAAAAAGCTGTACCTTCTCGGACTTCCGGTTGATGGCAGCACGCTCACGGACTCACCTCCCGGACCTCCCCGGGGTGTCTCCGTGCTCTGGCGGAAGGAGGGGGTGAGCAGGCTCGTAAAATCCCCCAGGCGACCGGTGAAGGGGGCCTGGCCAAGGAGCTTTGAGGGGTAGCCTCTTCGATGGCGGAATGCCAGAGAATCGAGGCTCCCCTCCGTTCCAGTGGTTCTTCCAGCTGAGAGACCGATAAGGTGCAAGTGAGGCTAACCGGAGCAAGCACAGGAGATCCAGTGCTAAAAATGCTGAAGAAAGCGGGGTCGGAAGACCTGTAATGAACGTGAGTCTATTTTGAAATGATTTTTGAAAGAAAAGACGCTCCCTACTCTATTCGGCGGGACAAGAAAAGCGGGTGGGGGGACGCCTCCCATGCATTTGAAACGGTGAGAGAAAGGGGGGGAGCAGAAGAGAAAACGCGATTGATCGCTCAGAAGTACTTATCCAATCGAAGTTAAGCAGCTAAGCGCACATTCAGAGACTTTGAAAAACTTCCCGAAAGTAAATAAATGGGAAAGATGGCGGGGAAGAGGGACAAAGACAAAGAAAGACTGGTGAAATCGAAACTAGAGTCCCCAAAGCCGAAAGTAGCAGCCAGTGAGACAGCAAAGGCTGTAGCTGTCTGCTGGAGCAGTTGAATAACATCAGAGATCAACTGACAGGAGTAACACAAAGCATTGCTTTATAACAAAAGCAAATTACAGACTTGATCCAAGAAATGAAAAAAAGATGCTGAGAAAGTGAAGGAAGTGATGGAAACAACGCAGAAGGTGAAGAAGAAAGTGCAACAACTACTCAATGACATGGATGTGGCCTTCAGGTCATATTCTGGATATATAAAGAAAAATAATCTGCCTGGGGAAATAGTAGTAAAGGAAAAGAACACATTTTCTTTGGAAGAGCAGATGCTGCAAGTACAAATGGATAAAGCCAAATATGGTCCTGCGTTTCCAGGGGGTGCCAGAAAATAGAGAAGAAAATGTGAAAGAACTTATGAGTGAACTACTTGCCCCAGTAGCAGATTTAAAAGTGGAACAACTACTCAATGACATGGATGTGGCCTTCAGGTCATATTCTGGATATATAAAGAAAAATAATCTGCCTGGGGAAATAGTAGTAAAGTTTTCAAAGAGGCATGTTAGGGATGTGATCCTGAAAGCAGTAGCTGCAACACCCCTGAAGGCAGGGGAGAATGCAGTGAGAACGCTGAAGGATATTCCATTTGAAATACGACAACGCAGAAAGAAATACAAGGAAGCTCTTTCTCCAAACAAACTCAATTGGATATAAATGGTTATTTCCAGAAGGCGTAACGTTTAAAATCAAGGAGAAGAAAGAAAGGATCGACTCTGTGTTGAAAGCTCAAGAATTTCTGAAAGATCAGCTGGGAAGGCCAGAGGACAGGGAAAAAGAAGAAGATGGCAGATCCAGTGGCGAGCTAGAATTGGGCTCTTCTGGTGAGGATTCTTTGTCTGAGCAAGGGGCAGCAGCCCCAAAGAGTCCCTACAAGCTATGAAAGAGGAAAGAAAAGAAGAAATAAAGGCTGAAGGACTCTGTTTGGTGCCTTTAAAAAGACTGGGGTTTGGGGATGATTGGGGGTACTGCAATTGGGCAGTTAAACATAAAGTTAGAGGGTAAAAGATTTTAAATGTTAGACTCAGTTTATAAAAAAGTTCAATGCTGAAAAGGCTTGATGTATCAAAGCTAGAGGGAAGATCTCCTCTCTTGGGTTTTTAGACAGTAGTGGGTACTTTACTTTTTCCCGTATGTGTAGTTTTCCCTTCCCTCTTTTCTGTTGTAGTTTTGTGTAGTGATAAAAAAATCAATTAAAAAATCCCCTCAGCTGTACCTTCTCAAGTTGTATTAAAGATACAGAAGTGCCATTTGGCTTTGAATCTGGTCAGTAACCCTAATCAAGAATATGGTTTAAAACAGAATAAAATAGAATCTCATCTATGGCCCCGGTCACACGCGCAGGAAACTGCGGGGGAGAAGTGTGGCTGTTTGCCCCGGGGCAAACTAACACGCAGTAAAGTGATCATACCTCCTGTGGAGGTTCTGTGGAGGTACCGTGGAGCTTCCGTGGTTACGGAGAGGCGTCGATCACAACACATGCCTGCGCGCAACGAAGAAGCGCGCGGCGCGGCGAACTGGGTTTCTTTTTTTGTGTACACTACGAATGCGCATGCTCCGTTGAGTGCTTATGCGCAACCACGGAGACTTGGGGAAAAAAAAAACCTTCTTCACAAGGGGACATGGACGGGCGCCGGATGCCACCGGAAACGCGATCAGACGCCCGCCCTTGCCCCGCAGTTTCCGGAAACTAGTACCTCCGAGGTACTAGTTTTTTGCTCCGTTTTATCGGCGGTTCGCCACAGTTCAACCACGGGAGCTCTACGCTCCCCAGATGTTGCCGTGTGATCGTGCCAGGTAACTCCGCCTCTCTTCCGTCTATTTAGCGTGGCTTCTGCTCCGTGTGAACGGGGCCTATATTTAGTATTGTACATATGAAAGTAATTCACCAATCATTTTAGGAAGGATTGTTTCCCACTAACCCCCTCATGTCTGAACAAGCAGCTTAATACTGTAACAGGCCAATCCTAAAATCACTTTTCTGTGAGTAAGCCCCACTAAATAGACTTGAGTAAGATTCTGATTAGACCTGCTTATGACCACAGAAGCACTTTAGCTTATTGAAAGAAGGGTTACCAACTCTTGGTTGAGCAATTCCTAGAGATTCAGGGGTGGCACATGGGAGAGTGCGGTTTGGGGAAGGGAGGAACCTCAGTGAGGTATAATGCCATAGAGTCCACCCTCCAAAACTGCAATTTTCTCCAAGGAAATTGATCTCTGTTGTCTGGAGATCAGTTGTAGTTCTAGGGGACCTCTAGGCTTCATCTGGAGGCTGGCAACACTAATTGTGAGTTCTGGTCTATACAAATGACAGAAGACATGTGCATAATCCAAAAGTAGCACAACTTCAGACTGAAGCTCAGGGATGCTGTTTTAAGAATTCTTCCCTCACATAAGAACTCCCTGACAGAAGAAAACTAGCACAGCTGGTTAAAAGTTCTACCACAGCCCGAATGCTAGCTAGCTTTTAACTTACAGGTTTTTCAAAAATATAGGGCTGTGTTATCCCCTATCTGCAGTCTGAAATGCTACAGTTCATTCTGCTGCCCCAAAATTCCACCACCTTATTGTGTGATATTGTTCCAGTTTTAGGTGGTTGGAGGTTTTAAAGCTACCTCTTAAGAGATTTAGAAAAAAATCAGGAATCAAAATTATATTTTTCATGTAACATTGTAAAGATCCATATAACTTTGGCAGCAAAAAAGCCCACAATGTTCTGTCTTGAACTATTTCCCTTTCCCTCAAGATGAAAGAAGTCCTAACCCTTTTCATTATTTATGTTCTTCACCTACCCAACCCTTACACTCAGTAGACCCCATCTTGGTACCCCTAATATAGACTTCCAACTCAGAAAACAAAGGAATACTGACTTCCTGTTTTGGTGCTCTCCATGGCGGCCATGTTCTCCTGGAGCTCCAGGAGACACGCACCAGAGACCACGGCTGGGATGGGGTGTGATTGTCCGCACCTACCCCGGAGCCCTTGCAAAGAGCTCCCAGCCATGGGGTGCTAGGAGAGCCCTTCCTCCAGTGACTGGCCGGTGAAGGGGGGCTGTTCCATGCCCTGAAGGTCCCACCACAGAGCTTCCCTGCGAGGATCTAGAGACGCACACAGGAACAGCTGTTTGGTGGTCGAGTGAACTTTAATTTAAAGCAATATCATCATTGAAATGTGGGTCATGTTTAATTGAAAACACCACAAAACTAGCGGAAAGCTCTCCCCTTTGGAAGCAGGGGGGGAGGGAACTCCCCCTCGACAAGGAAAAAAAGCGAACACTTTGCAGCAGAGAAAGGGGGAGTGGGCTATCTAAACAAAGTGGACGGAAATAAAAAGCTTATAAGAACTTAACAGGCATTTTTAAGGACTTTGAGAACTTCTGTAACTTTTGCAAAAAGTAAACAGTCTCCAACATGGCGCCTCCAAGGTGAGAGGAGAAAGATAAGCTTCCAAAACTGAAGCCTCTTGCCGGAAGTGCCAGCCCAGCGAGTTCTGTCCATAGACAGGACACACAGATCTTCAAAAGATGCTGAATGAGGCGCTGCGCCCTCTGCTGGGACAAGTCACATCATTGCACCAAAAATTCAACACTCAACAACTGCAGATGACTGAGATGGCCAAAAAAACAGAGCAAACGCAGCAAGAGCTTAAAGAGGTGGATGCCAACACCAAGAAGCTTAAAAAACAAATGCAGGTGATGGGGGGAAAAAGATCAGCTGATGAGTCTCATTTGTTACAGCTGCAAATGGAAAGGGCAAGCTACACCCTTAGATTTCAAGGGATCCCCGAAGAGATGGGAGAAAATTTGAAACAGATTATGTGTGACTCTTTAGGTCCTGTGGCAGATATTAAAGCGGATACTTTACAAAGCGAAATAGATACGATCTTTAGGTCATATTCTAAATTTACAAGAAAGAATAATCTGCCCAGGGAAGTGATGGTGAGGTTCTCTAGATGACAAGTGCGAGATCAAATACTCAAAGCGACAAGTGGAGTTAACTTGAAAATCAAGGACAAAGAAATAAATTTTTTGAAGGACATTCCATTTGAAATAAGAAAGAAAAGAAAATTTAGAGACTTGGCTTTATTTTTACAGAAAAACAACATCCCCTACAGATGGATCGTGCCCGAAGGTATAATCTTTAAATTCAAAGATAAAAATGAAAGAACTGACTCTGTTGAAAAGGCACATAAGTTTCTATATCATCATAATCGTCCAGCAGGAGAAGAAGAAGAGGAGGATGGCAACAGCATCAAGGGAAGTGAAGAAGAAGGAGCAGTGACATCTTCTGATGAGGACTCAGATGCTAAACTTGGGGTGGTAGCCCCAAAAACAAGTTATCATTTGAGAAAGAAAAAGGACAAAAAATGAGTTATCACAGACCTTAACATCCATTCTAACATTTGTTAATTATTTCTTTTATTGCTTTTTAAGAAGTCAGATATGTTGGTGTTTTTATTTCTAATATGTATGAAGATTATACTTGTTGACCACATCCAATGAACTTTAATCGAACTTTAAGCTGAAAGCTAATTTTATAAGCATTATGGGTTTTTAGTGGTTTTTCTTTACTTTCTCCCATAGTTTGTAGATTCCTTTCTTAATTTCATTGTAGTTTGTAGAAAATGCAATTAAAAATCCCCTAGTAAAGGTAAAGGTTCCCTTGCTCGAAAGCCAGTCAAATCCAACTCTAGGGTTGCGGTGCTCATTTCCGTTTCAAAGCCGAAGAGCCAGCGCTGTCCGAAGACGTTTCTGTGGTCATGTGGCCAGCATGACTAAACACCAAGTTGCACAGAAAATGTGGAATGGGTTTCCCATTAAGGTCTCTGGGCCCAGATAGACTTCTCTGGGACTGGAATGACAGCCACCTGAATGAAATGACAGTCCCTGGAAGTAGAGGAAGTGTTCTGGAATTGGAATGAGGTCCCCCAGCATGGAATTCCATTCCCAGAATGCTGCTGCTACTCCCAGGGGTTGTCATTCCACTTTGTGCCCTGCTATTCCAGTTCCAGAACACAGATTCTATTGCTAGGGACCATCATTCTACTCAGGGGGCTGTCATTCCAGTCCCAGAGCACTGTTTCTATTGCTGGAAACAATCCCAGAGTAGTTTATCTGGGTGCAGAGACCTTAATGGAAAAATCCATTCTGTATTTTCTTTGTAACTTTGCAAGCCCAGAAAAGCTTTTCCTGCTGAAGCAGGCAAAGACAAGATGGAGGAACCTGGGAATTTAGGCAGCCTCAAGCTTCAAAGGGTGAAGACGGGGGGTGGGGAGAAAAGAGCTGTGGGCCTGATAAAAGCCATGGGCAGGCTGCTTCTGGCCCACAGGCCTTAAGTTTAACACCGCTGCATTAGAGCTCTCTGGCCATTTCACATCACTTGCTTCTCTCTCACACACCCCCACCAACCCCCACCAAAAAAAACTAGTGTAATTCTAAGATTATATTCCTGAGAGTAAGCACCACAGGATAGATAGGAGTAGAATTCTGAGCAGAGTGTTTTAGGATTGCTCTCAGAGGCCACTAACTGAGATTAAATCTTCACAATATACTCTCCAAACAGACAATGTGGGCACCATAGACTGGTTTTTATACAGTGGGGAGGGGACTGTGCTCCAGCTAGATCTGCTTATATCTTGGATGGCAAAAAAACAAAAAGTTTTGTCTTGGGGCTTCTTTCTATTTCTTTGACATGAAGAGTTCCAGCATAAGTCAAATATTGAGAGAGAAGATGACATTGAAATTCCTCAGTGATTTATTTTGTTAAACTTCATTAAAGAGGATGAAATGGGATCGATTTCAGGAGAGTGATGGGACAATAATGAAGAGAAGTTCAGCACTATTCAAAGCATAATGCAGCTGGTGTTGTTCTTTTTTATCCCGACTCCTTTTCCACAAAAAGTTCTCTCTGGAGCCCAAATACCACTGTGTTTATCTGGAAATAAATCCCATTGTTTTCAGTAAAATGTAATTCAATGTAAGTTTGCTTTGAATTACAGCCACAGAGCTCAGCCCTGTGTATGTTCAATTGGGTCCACTGTGTCAATGGGGTTTAAACCCAGTAAGTGGGCTTCAGCCATACTTGGAAATAGTGGGATTTAATTCCTGGGAAGTATAAGATAGGCATGTAACCAGTGCTGGTATTCTTTGTTGAGTCATTGCTTGCACTGGTAAGTAGGGTTGCCAACAGCTGTGGAGAGAAAAATCCTGTCTCTTGCAATAAAAATTCAAACTGTGAAAATAGGCAGCTGAAGCTTTTCATGGCATGGAGATAAATAATATCACTTGGTAAATAACACCCCATTAAGCCTCTGTTAAAGGGACAAAATGTTTTCCTCCAGGAAGTTGAAAACCCTGCTTGCAAGGCACACAATATGAAGTCCAATTCTATGCATATTTACTTAGAAGTAAGTTCAGTGAAGTTCAGTGGGGCTAACTCCCAATGGTGATTACTTTGTCCACATAAAGCTCACAATACAGACAAATAAGATGCTGCTGAGGAGGAAAAGGACATTGTTGAACGCTGTTCCACATAAAGCTACAGAAAGAGATACTTTTGTTCCACCCAGCCAGCTAGAGAACAGAAGGAACACATTCCTTCATTTTAAACTATAGACTAACTTATCCTGAAGTCTCATAGCAGGCCATCAGTGGATTAAAAGAACATATTCTTCCAAAAAGTATCCCTTTAGAAGAGGGAAACTTTCATGATCTGGGCTGTGCCACCAGAGGCCTACTAGGCCCAGAGAGCCTGGCTAGCAGTAGATGAGGCTGGGTCTACAACTCCCAGAAGCCCCTGATAGGTTTTGGAGCCAACATTGACCAATAGGGAAGAAGAGGGTTGGGGAACAAAAGGGCTGGTGCCAGAGCAGAAGCTGTTCTTTCTTCCAGAGGGCAGAGCTAGAAGGAAGGCTGCTGCAGGAAGAAACCCTCATCCTGAGGGAAGGGTGAGTAGTCTAATGTCACTTGGAATAGTGAGCTAGGGACAGTATATATTTAGACGCGTTAGGGCATTTGATTTCTTTTCTTTTTCACCCACTTAATGTTATTATTCTGCAGCTTGGTGTTTGACCTCCTATAAAATAAACCTTTTCCTTGTTCCACTCTGCCTGGTCCTCGTGCCTGTTATTCAGCCAAAAGGGAGGCCTGAAGATCTTGGGAGAATACTCTGGGCCTTCTCAAAGGAACCGAAATCCAGAGTGGTGGCAGCATCAAGTGACACCCCACCTGAGCCGTGACAGAAACCCATCTAAAAAAGTAATCTTCGACAGTCTTGTACTACCTTATCCCCATCCTCCCAAATACCATCTAGGTTTTTTAAAAATTCAAATCAGAGTTGGTTGAACGTTAAGAAAGAGTGGGATCCTGACTTTAGACAACAATATAAATGTGGTGGATGAGTGGCATTGTAAACAAAGCATTCCATATTAATTATAGGTTTGAAATTCTTTTGCAAAATCAAAACAATGTCCAAAAAATGTCCAAAAGAATAATGTCCCAAAATCTGTCTATAATACAGGCCAACCAAATGTCTTTGGGAGGCTTATAACCAGAAAATGAGTGTAGTGTTAGCCAGGGAAAGGGCCCTAAATTAATCCTCACTAGTCTTTAACACAGGATTATCACCTGCTAATGTCTCCCTGCTGTTAAAGGCTGTAGGGTTAAAAGCAGGTTATTTCCCTCTTTTATTGTACTTAGCCCTATTCTCCCATTTTTTGGTTCCAGTTTAGGGGTGTGAAAGAAAAAAGTCAGTATTTTTCAACTTTGGGTATATCAGACCTGAAAAATATCAGTAAATACCAAATTTCCCCAGTCTAATACTGGTAAAGTATTTTGATTGGGGAAATATTCCATATTATCGAATATATTCAGGTCTATTATACCTGCCAGGAGGGAAGGGAGGCATGTTAAAATGCCTCCCTTCCCTCTCCAAGCCCCGGGGCTTCCAGTCTCATTCCCTGCCAGTCAGCTGTTAGGTTTAGGCTATTTAAACCTAACAGCTGACAGGTGTTTGGGAATGAGACTGACCAGTGGAAGCCTTCTCTCTCTCTTCCTTCCATTCTCCAGCCACCCTGCAGCCGTGGGGCAGCTGGAGAAGGCAAGACAGAGAGCCTGGGCATGTTTAAATGCCTTTCTTTCCCACCCTGAACTTGGGGAGGGAAAGAAAGGCATTTAAACATGCCTCCTGGCTCTGTTCCTTCCATCCCCAAGTTTCCCCACAGCAGTGGGGTGGCATGGGGAGGGAAGGAGGCATGCTTCCATGCCTTTCCTTTGCTTCCCCAGCTACCTCGCCATGGTGGGGTGGCTGCAGAAGTGAAGGGAAGGCATTTAAACATGCCTGGGCCTTCTGCCTTGCCTTCTCCAGCTGCCCCATGGCAGCAGGGCGGCTGGAGAAGGCAGGACAGAGTCCAGGCATGTCTCAATGCCTTTCTTTCCCTCCCAAGTTCAGGGTGGGAAAGAAAGGCATTTAAGCATGCCTCCTGGCTCTGTTTCTTCCCTCCCTGAGTCTCCCTGAAGCAGCAGAGAGGTGCATGGGGGGAGAGAGAAGGCACTCTGTCCATGGAGATCAGTGCAGCATTGATCAGATTATATGGGAGGAAGCCATTTCAGCCTTCAGGACTGGGGGAGCAAAAGGAGTGCTGAGATGGCTGCCAGGGAGGCATTTAAACCCTAGAGTTGACTGGTGACTCCCCCTGTCAGCTGTCAATTTTAAATGGCTGATAAGGTTTGGTATAGCTGAATGAACCTGAATAAAATCAGCTCCTTTGGGCTCAGATATACCGGTAGCCAAATGCAAATCTCTCATCTGTGTTTGGCTTACATGATACCTGAAAAATACTGATAAGGCATTTTTCAAGTATTCACTTGGCTCCGTTATTGCCAAATGAACGCCCCTAGGAACATTGGCTCAAAATGTCTAAGTTCCATTTTGCTAGTATAAGAGCTGATTCTCCCATGAATTTGTGGAAGTCTTCTCAAGGCCCTCAAAGGCCCAATTCATAAAATACTGTAATGGCAAGGTAAGTACTCTCATGATCTAGGCCGTCTTTATGATCATCATTTCTTTATGTTACCAGTGTGAGGGTGTGAACTTACTACTGGGCCTAAGCAAACAGTCATCTAGTGCTGTCAGCTCTGGTTTGGGAAATTCCTGGAGATTTATGGGTGGTGTTTAGGAACGGGAATGAGCTCAGCAAGAATGTGATGCCATGACTTCACCCTCTGAAGCTTCCTTTTCCTTCTGGGGAACTGATGTCTGCAGTCTGGAGATCAGCTGTAATTCCAGGAGATCTCCAGGCCCTATCAGGAGTGTGCCCTATGAATCCTTTGTTGAGAAAGAGTCTAATATTTGCTGTTTATGGACCTATATCTGCTGACACACACACAAACTTTACATGAACTGTGCATCCATATATCTCCATAGGCTTTAGGAAGAGCTGCTTGAATCACCTGTTGTGAGAGGTTTCACATAGAAAGTACCTGCCTGCATTTTATGCTAATGAAGTTTGCAAACACATACAGCTCCTAGCCTTAGGGGAAGTGAAGCACATTTTGTCATTGTTAGCAGAAACGACAACCAAGGAGAGGAAATCCTCCATTACTGAGAGACTTGATGTCACGCTATACACGGATCTGATCTGCCTCTGAATTGCCATTTCCTGGCGGACGTGCCTTGAGTGTCTGGGAATCGATCTGCACTTCAAGGAGATGTCTTCGCGCTGAGATTTCACACCTGACCAGATTGCTTGTCCTGAGTTAGATCTAGTATTTGAATATTGGCCCAACCCTTAAAGGTTCTGCCCCTTAGTACATGCATCAATAAGATGTAGGGATGGGGACGGACTTACAGGTCCCAGAATGGCATGGTTGCCAACCACCCCAAATATTCACCTATAAAAAGTGAGGACCAAACGTTGGGTCTTTGCTAGCCACATTCCCCTTCATCATCCTCTGTCTACTTTTATTCCCTAAAGTCCAGCTTACTATCAAACAACCACATTGTCTATTCTTGATCTCTTGGACTGCAGCCAACGAGGTCCACACTTTGCTGGCTGGTTCTAGTGGTGTGAATTAGAAATATCCCAAGGTACTATTTTCTTTACCCCTCAATTCTTCATTGCATCAGACAAAACTTCAGGAAAGATAAGTATAAACCGATACCTACCTACCTCCTAAGTAAAATGGAACTATTTTTCTATTGCTGTAATCCTAAAGTAACTTGATTGTATGTGTGTGTGATTCTGTTTTTGTGTGTATGTGATTTTGATACTCTTTAGTAAAAAGACCAATTGCTTTGAAATCCACCAGTCTCGTCTCTCTCACTGGGACATTCTTGGGGTTGACAGAACCTCCGTAAACTTTGGCGGGAACCCTTATTAAATTTAGTTTGCCATCTGTTGTAAATAAAGCAGATTGGCTAACACCTTTTCACCACTGAGACCCATTGACCAGGCAGATCACCTTCTACCAATTTTAGTACAACTTGTCCTGACAACCTGAGGGATGCTGTTCCTAGCCTCTTTTACCCAGAATTCAGCAATGTGAGTGATTAAGCTACTTTCTTGTTTTGTTTTTTTTTCAATATTAAACCCAGGCCTGCTTGTGTGTGCTCCTTCCGTGGGCAACAGCAGAAAACTAAATAAAATCACATTAACAATGAACAACAGCAGAAACCTATGGCTATCAAATGTCCTTAGATGAATAGCTTCATTAGAAGCACTTTGAAGACTTCATTCAGAGTCTTCCTAGCCCTCATTTCTTCAAAATTAGATTCCAATAAACTGTCAAAATTTAGCAATTTAGCAGTAGTACTTAATCCTGCTGTCTGTCTTCATAGCAATACTTCAGGTGTATGTCTTGAAATACTACAAATAAAAAAGTGTACTGGAATACATTCCCCTGAAATGAAGTCACTTTAGATTAAGAAATTTAAACCCAAACTGTAAATAAAATGCATGGAAAACAAATACATTGTGACACCTCAAGTTACATTCTTTTCTATGGTCTCTGTCACAAATATGGTACAGTCTGTTCTCCTAATATAATGAAATCTCATTGCTCTCAGAAACATAATTACATTGTAGGAGCACTTTAGATGACAAGTACATGAGGAAACATATGCTATTTCCATAAATTATGATTTTTACCCAGCTGTGGAAACGTAAGCATCGAGTTAGCCTAGACAGGTACAATGAGAAGAGACTAGAAGGAGCAATGTAGATACATTTATATGGATGGTCATTATAAAACCGCAGTCATCCTAAATACTATCAACCGTGGAGGAATGTACTAGCAAGCCTTTCTAGTAAGTCTGTTTGGGCTAAATTGCATTCAGGTGATAGGCTTAGCTATGTTAGTTTATTTTGGATGCACAAGGCATGAAGGATGTGGTGTAGCTGATTTTTCCAGAGGAAAGACTCTAATTCTTCCACACAATTAGCAATGAGCAAACAGAGAATCATAGATCTGGAAGAGCCTGAAAGGCAACTGAAGCAAACCCTTGCTATATAACAGAACCATCTGTCTACAGATCTTTCAAAAATCAACCAACACAATCCGTCTTCAGATCTGTGCTTCAGAAACAGGCTAAACTCTGATGGGTTTTTTTTGGGGGGGGGGTCCCTTCCCAAATTAATGGAGTATCTGCAACAGTTTTGACAGGGGCGTTTCTTTAACCTTTTTAAAATTAAATGACACATCTTTCTAGCCCACAGAAGGAAAGGGGAGACAAGAAGCTATAACAACCAGGGAGAGGGAAGTAGGTGTGAACACAGACAATATGGGGAAGAGGACCAGTGTATGGGGATGAGATTCCTTGTGGGTCCCCGACTGGACATTATATATTACCTGTACCCACTAAAGAGACACAGAACTTTCAATCTACATTTCAAATCTGAAAAAGGAGATGTCAAAAAATGCAGCAATTATAAGACCATCACGTTAATTTCTCATGCAAGCTGAGGGCAGCAGGAAAAGAGAGAGACCCAGCATGAAATGGGTTGACTCAATCAAGGAAGCCATGGTCTTCAGTGTGTAAAACCTGGATAATGCTGTTAGTGATAGGACATTCTGGAGGTCATTAATTCATAGGAAGTGACGTGACAGCACTTAACATGCACAAAGAAACAAGAGCACAAGAAATATTGCCAGATGCCATTCTTTGCCTACTCAGCAAGGAAAAAATATATAATTATATATACTTTCATGTATCTGTTGGAATTTGGGCAAACAGGATCCCTTGGATGACCAAGGCTTACTCCCAAAATGGAAAATAGGTTTTCCCCCATTAAAATATGTGGGAATGAATAACAAATATAATAAAGAAAATAAGTTTAACAGTTAAAATAGAGGGAAAAATGTTAACATGTTGTAAAAAATTCTAAAAGGAATATTCTGTGTCCATGCACTGATACGACTACAGGAAAACAAAATGAAAACAGGACCTTTTGTTAGTTCAGGCAAAGGATTTGCTTGTGATGCAGAAGCAATTGTAAGCAAATAATCCACATAAAGAAAGTGAACTCCACTTTCCAAGTGAAGTGAATTATATGCAGATGAATCACCTCTGATAAATTAGCCTGGCTAAAAGGGAAGAATGCCCCAAACTAGGAATGAATAGTTATCATACTTCCTGTTCATTTGTTGTTCTAAAATTTATACTGCATTTGTTTCCTCTTGTTTCTGATTTAACCAGGGGAGTTTCTAAAACTGTTTTCCAAACTGCAATATGTTTTTCACATCTTTCACTTCATTAGCATTTTTAAACCTTTTATGTTATCATAGTTTGTGCCACTCAGTCCCCAATGTTCTTCGTTCTCCTCCATTTTGTCATCATAATTACCCTGTGTAGAAACTTAGGCTAAGAGACTGTGACTGGCCCAGGGTCACCTGGTGACATGTATTACTGCATGGGATTTTAACACAGGTCTCTGTAACAGACCAACACTCTAAGCATTACTCCATGTGTATTTGCATGTAGATAGGGCACTGGTGATTTTGATGCTATCATTTGTGGTGATTACACTGAGATCCTTTTTTTTCTGGTGTCCTACTGAAGTACACAGGTACCCCTGCAGTTTAGCTAAAATACCACACAAAAAGATGTACACAGGTACCCTGCACATTAGCTAAAATACCACATAAAAAGATGTACACAGGTACCCTGCACATTAGCTAAAATACCACATTAAAAGATGTACACAGGTACCCTGCACATTAGCTAAAATACCACATTAAAAGATGTACACAGGTACACTGCACATTAGCTAAAATATCACACAAAAAGAATCTTGATGAAATCCTATGTTTAATCATATCAAGGCTACATTTTTGCATGTTTTATGTGTATCAGCAATGTAGAGGAGAAATGACACAAATGAATGGAAAGATGTGCAGGAGAGAAATTACCCAAGTATAGTATAAACACCTGGAAATTAAAAAGATGAGCAATATAGAATTTCTCTGGATAAATCCTAAGCAGAGTTACACACTTCTCAGCCCCACTGAATAAAATGGGATTTGTTTGTGAGTAGATCTGCTCAGGATTGCTCTGTTAGAAGTGTGTAATTTTGCTTAAGATTGCACTGCTAATGTATCAGCTAGGCTGCAGAAATGAGACCAGGCAATCTGGAACTCCAGCGTAAGTACTATGACTGCAGTCCGCCAGTCCTTTGTTTTAAAATAACTATTTTCACCTGAGGGAAATTCTCATAAAACACATGGCACGTGTTCTTTTATTTTCATAATGCAGCAGCTGAAATCCCACACACCCTTATCTGTAAATAAAGCCCACTGGCTGTAGTGAGACTTATTTTGAATAAACATGCATAGGTTTGAGCTGGGAAATGTCAGAAGTATCCCAATAAATTTTGAATCTATCAGTGTGTCCATTATTTTTGAGATTCTGATCTGGCAGCTCTATCTTGAGTCAACCTGTCTTTTAAAAATTTAGACGTTTTAATGAAAAAAGTCCTTGCCCAGTACTTCTCGAAGTGCAGAGCTGCTGCAGTTCCCATAGCAACTCTTTCCTGTTGCTTTAGGTTTAGGAACACTCACTGCAGCAGCAGTACTTAGAACAGCCTATATAGCACAGCATCCCAACAATTCTCATACATTCATATTGCTTCAATTGCTGGGGTTTAAAATGTATCATAGGAAACCCACACAGTCCATACAGAGCCTCTGACCCCTCAAATGGTTCTGCCTAGTTCTGATGATCATTGTATTCAGTCTTGATTTGCTTTGGCTTGGGAAGCGGGAGAGAGATTGAGGATGTTATTCAGGCACACTGTTGGACTGCAGAGAGGAGGAAATTATTATTTTGTAACTGACTGCACTCTTAGTGGTGCGCCAAAATCAGTCTTATTTTTCAAACATTTATAGGGAAGCTGACTGCACTATCCTTAGCATAAATATTAACAGCACGAATCATTCATGTTATTGCTATCTTCCTAAATTGCATTTTGCTTAACAAACATCTTCAGTGTTTAGGATGAAACTTGATAGGAGGTTGAAATATCTGCGATCAGATCTTCCCGCTTTTAAAAAAATGCTAATAGAAGACATGCAGATGTCCAGTTCACTGTGACCAATTGAAACACAGGACCATATGAGGCTGCCTGTTGTGTGCTGCCTGGGTACAAGCAGGACAGCAGGAGGGACACAGTTTCACTTCCCTCCAGTAATCTGCAGGATGACTGAACATGTTTCAGAATCAGGCAAGGACAATCCCGGGCAAGAAACAGTCTTTAGTTAAGTATTGTTGTATCTCCTTTTTCAAGGCAAGTAATCTTCCCTGACGTTTCAGTGTTAATAAATAAATCATTAAGTTAAAGGTTTGTATGGAGTTTGCATGGAGCACTTTATTCTGTTTTTGTTGGAATTTAATGGTTTTACTGTTTTATACTGTTTTTATGTATGGGCCTGTGCCCCCGTGTAAGCCGCCCTGAGTCCGTTCGTGGGGAGGGTGGGGTAAAAATGTTAATAATAAAATAAATAAATATAAAAATAAAGGAAACTGGATGTTAGTTGTTGCTCCACTGTGCAACTGCTTTCTGTCCCTAGCCTCATCCCTAGCCTTAAATTTAGCACACCCTGCCCGCGCTAATGCTGCCAACCCCAGCAAGTGCCTAGGCTACACAACTCACCAAGCACACTTCAACTTTCACATCCACATGGAAGAAAAACAATGTGAAAAGGATGAAAAAGGTGGTTTTCCTGGCCTTTTAATGGGTTCACGGGGCTAACCAGCTGCAGCATTTCTTGGGGGGAAAAGATCTGGTAACTGTGGTGCATGCCCTGATTACATCTAGAACAAAGTTTGAGTCCAGTGGCACCTTTAAGACCAACAAAGTCTTATTCAAGGTATAAGCTTTCTTGTGCATGCACACTTCTTCAGACACAATAAAATGGAAATTACCAGTCCATACAGATAGGTAGAGGGTGAGCGATAAATTAGCATACAGGATAATGAAGATGTTTAATGGATTCAAGGACCAAACAAGAATAACAAGCTTTGTTTGGGTTTAATTCCAAAGGGAAACACAGTGAAGGAAATAAATATGTCAACATTGGAGATCGGTGGCCAGATATATCTTTAATTGTGGACTTCTTTGAGTAATTAACTGAGACCTTACCATTACGCTCCATCCATCTCCTCTCAACCTGAATCTGGTCACATCTAGTTTAGATTTCTGCAATATGCTGTACATGAGGCTGCTCTCGAGAGGCAAGGTTTCAGTTGGTATAGAATGCTGCCACCAGTGGCATATCAGGGGTGTTGTCTGGGAGGGGTGCACTCTGCCCTAGATGTGACTTGAAGAAGGCCCTTGAAGGAGGACCCTTGAAGCCAGCATCATACTGCGTCCAGTCGAATGTCTTTCATTTTATTTTTAAAATGTAGTTCTGGAGCCACTAGTGGCTCTGGGAAGTCTGAGCATAGCAAAAAGCACTCTAGGATCGGCTAGAATTCCCTTTCTCCAAGACTGAAGCAAACTTGCTTAACAGATCATACAATCAAGCCAGCAGGCTGATAGCTGCTACTGTAATTGCCAGCCTGCAGGTAATTTTATCCAATAATCTAACCTTTCTCTCTTCCTTTCCCTGCACTCAGCTCAGCCAGATCTTGTAAAGCAGTAGTTAGGGTTTTGCAACAAGATAAAACAACCATTCCATCTCTTAATTTCTCTCCCTCTTTTCCACATGTTTCTCATTCATTGCTGTCTCCCTTCATCTAATTTTTATGTTAAATAATGGGTTTAACATGGCAAAGGTGAAGGCAGAGTGATTTCAACAAGCAGCAGTTTATTGCATCTCAACAGAAATGCTCTGCATGGGGCAACTGCCCTAACTATATACACCTAAGCCACTCCCAGCCCCCATGCTATTGGTGAGTTCAAATGGCCTCCAGGCTCCAGATTGGCGGGTTGTCCCCTTTGTTCTGGGCTTCAAGCTCCAACTAGGTGGGCTGCCAGACAAGTCCAGGCATGCTTCCTTATGCTGGCTACTGCACCAGCAACAGTTAAGCCTGAGTGGAAGATTGCACATGTCCAGACATAACATTTTCCATGCCCCCCCCCTTTATTTTCACTTCTTTGTCCTAAGATCTTCTCATCCCTATCCTGCTTGGTAGCAGAATGTATTTAAGGCTGTGATCAGACATGTATTTAGATTCAATTGTTAGCCAAACTGTTTTATCTACAACAGATGGCAAACTAAATTTAATATGGGTTCCTGCCAAAGTTTACGGAAGTCTGGTTCACCCCAAGAATGTCCCAGTGAGAGAGACGAGACTGGTGAATTTGAAAACAATTTGTCTTTTACTGAAGAATATTAAAATCGCATATACACAAAACAGAATCTCACACATGTACAATCAAGTTCCTTAGGAGTACAGAAATAGAAAAATAGTTCCCTTTTACTTAGGAGGTAGGTAGGTATACTTTCATACTTATCTTTCCTGAAGCCTTGTCTGTTGCAATGAAGAATTGAAGGGTAAAGAAAATAGTACCTAGGGGTATTTCTAACTCACACTTGCCAGAACCAGCCGGCAAAGTGTGGACCTCTTTGGCTGCGCACACCAAGAGATCAAGAATAGACAAAGGGTTGTTGTATAGAAAGCTGGACTTTAGGGGATAAAAGTAGACAGAGGATGGTGAGGGGTTTGCGGCTAGCAAAGACCCAACACATGGTCTCCACTTTTTATAGGTGAATCTTTGGGGTGGTTGGCAACCTTGCCATCCTGGGATCCACCCACCTATAAGTCCGTCCCATCCCTACATCTTATGGGTGCGTGCAGAGAGGGTGGTAACTCTAAGGGTTGGGCCAATATTGAAATACTAAACTCTAACTCAGGGGCAAGCCATCTGGTCAGGTGTGAAGCCTCTGCGTCAAGACATCTCCTTGAAGTTTAGATAGATACCGGCTTTCCCAGGCCATTAAATCAACATCTGCCAGGAAATGGCAATTCAGATGTAGATCAGATCCATGTATTGCGTGACATCCAGTCCTCTGGTAATGGGGGATTACTTGTCTTTAAACTGTGGTTTCTGCTAACAATGGCAAAATGTGCTTCTTCCCCTCAGGCCAGGATCTTGTATATCTACAAGCTTCATTAACATGAAATGCAGGTAGCACTTTCTCTGTGTAACCTTTCACAAACTGGTGCTTCAAGCAGCGTTCCCTAAGCCTAGGGTGTATGTGTATGCACAGTCCATGTAAAGTTTGTGTGTGTCAGCAGATATAAATCCATAAACAGCAAATATTAGTTTCTTTCTTAACACAATATAGCTGTTGATGCCTTACGGATCTAAAGTGCACGTTCAGACAGCAGCATCTGTGAAAGGTTTTGCAGTTGTTGGCACCTTGTTCTGCCCCACCCCTGAATCAGAGTTAAAAAGACACCAGGGAAAGTCCAGTCCTAACACTTGCCAATGGGCCATGGATAGATTTTTCCCTAGTCTGATTGCTCAAGCACACTCTCAAGCCGTCGGGATGGTCTGCTCATTTCTTCCTGACTCAGTGCCTTTTTCTTTTTGTTCACTTGGAGATATGTGTATAACCACATAATCGTCTCCTCCTCTAGGCTAAATCTGAAAATGAGTGGGAAAGGGAGTGACCTCTGTTAGGTGACCATGGATCACTGTGAACCAAAGAGATCAAAGTACTTCACAGAAGAATCGGTGAGTTGTCAAAATGGAAGTGGGAAAGCGCATGTGCAAAACCCCTGCATGAAGACATCTACACATGGTGGTTCACTTCCTTGGTTATGCGCATGTGCAAAAGACAGCAAAAAACAATCCTCGCCCGACCATGCCATCTGACCATTCAATGACAGACTAAGCCCACAGCAAAATGGATTATGCTGGGATGTCTGATTGAATGACTCCATGTCAAATAAAACCAGATGAAATCAGGAGCACCTTCCGACCATGCTATGTGGCACATCTGACCGCAGCCTAAGAGTAGTATAGTAGAAAACCTTTATTAATGTTATGAATGGAGAGCACTGAGTTTGCAGAGCACTCTATATTGCACTGGCTTAGCTGGGCTTCCATCCACCACCCTTGCTTGGACTGTGATTCTGTGTTTGACATCAGCTGGCATTGCCACAATGGCACTGGGTTCTGCTGAGTGCTCTGTAATTGCACTGGTACTGCTGGATACTCTGTCTATTGGACTCTTCTGCTGGGCTTGCAAAAATGCCCCCCTTTAGTTTCTACTGCAGAGATTCTCTGCTTTGACTTTAGTCTGTTGGAAGCAATGTAGGATGGGGGCACCTTCTTGGGGGGGGGGAGTGTATTTCTTAACATCCAGTCTGGTGAAGCTTGCAATCATTATTTTGTGATGCTACAGATAGTGTCAGTTAGTAAAAGTTAGTTCAAAGGCAGATTCCTAGCTCTCAAAAATGCCTTGTAGATGTTTGGGATGGTCAGCTCTTGGGCTTCAAAAGGGAGAAGAGAAGCCCTCCCAAGTGCCTATTCAGAACACAAGTGGTATGATTATTTTTTTTGGGGGGGGCATCAAGTCACAGTTGATTTAAGGGAACTCTGTAGGGGTTTCAAGGCAAGAGACATTCAGAGATGGTTTGCCATTGCCTGCCTTCATGTTGCCCCTGCGTAGCATCTAAATAAATAGAGGAAGGGAGTATTAAAAAATTATCTGCCCCAGGTGCCATATAGGCTAGGTATGCCATTGGCTGCAGCTAGGCTGTTGACTGGAGTGGGTCACAGGGAGCATATCACTCCAGTTTTGGCTCATCTCTCTGTGTGTGCTAAGTGCTATCAAGTCGCTTCCGACTTATGGAGACTCTATGAATTAATTTCCTCCAAAACATCCTATTGTTAACTGCCTTGTTCAGGTCTTGTAAGCTGAGGGTCATGTATACTGGCTCTCAGTTTGTTTCCAGTCATAATTCAAGATGCTGGTTTTGTCCTTCAAAGCCCTATATGGTTTGAGACCAACATACCTGAAGGACTGCCTACTACCTTATGAACCCATCTGACTACTCCAGTCATTTTTGAAGCCTTGCTTCAGGTGACTCAGCCTTCTGAGATTAGGATGCTGGTTTTGTCCTTCAAAGCCCTATATGGTTTGAGACCAACATACCTGAAGGACTGCCTACTACCTTATGAACCTATCTGACTACTCCAGTCATCTTTGAAGCCTTGCTTCAGGTGACTCAGCCTCTTGAGATTAGGTAGCGGCAACCTGGGAGAAAGCCTTCTTAGTTGTGGCACCAAAGCTTTGGAACTCTCTCCCCAGGGAGGTTCATCTGTCCTGTTCTCTTGCCATCTTCCACCAGCAGGTGAAAACTTCTTTGTTTCATTTGACATTCCCTCAGTGGTTCCCTCTTCCTGCCCAATGTTTTAATTGCTGTTTTTATGTCTTCATGTGTATTTCAGCTCTTTTAAAAAAACTGTTTTCATGCTGTGTGTGCACTTTGGAGGGGATTCCAATTGTTTTAAAATGTGATTTTATCATATATGTTTTAGTTTAATATTAGCTCAGTGAGATAGTCATGAACATGTACTAATGCTGTTAATTGAGTCAGAGATATTCAAAGATGTGTAGAAATACTTGAAGCCTGATTGTGTATAAGGAGTTTATAATATATTTCAAGGTTTTTTTTATTTTGTTATTTTACTGGTTCTTGTGATGTGTTATGTTTTTCATACTGTGAGTTAGAACTGACTGTGCTAATTACAGTTATAAGTCACTGATGAAGGCTTTGTGCTGAAACAGATTTAGCAATGTGTTTTATTTTACTTAGGATTGTGTTTATGTGCACATTTGTTTCTTGGTTTTGATTTGATTACAAGGGTTTTTCTTTTAGTGTCCTCAACCTCTTTGGCTTATCCTATCTTTTTTGATTGGGTATTTTTCGATTTTCAAGTGGTGCTGTTAATTAGTTAGCCACCTTGTTGGCCCTGGGAGGACAGAAAGGTAGAATGTAAATTCTGTAAAATAAAAATAAATAAAAATGTGCAGAGAATCCCCAAAATTCCTACAGGTCCCTGAAACAACCAGTTTATTCCACATTGTGCAATGGACAGTGGCAGACTCCTTACTTAAGTGCCTAATGCAGTGGCAATTACATCTAACTTAGTGTCTTCCTTTCCAAGAGGGATGGAAGAAGGAAAATAGTTATGCATGTCATTTTGGGGTAGGCAACCTCATTCCCTGGGGTTTAGTAGAAAGTTGTAATAGTTGGATTAAGGTGATGAGAGAGGAGGTCCTTTGAGGAGGTTGCTCAACTGATGGACAAATTAAAAGCTAACAAATTACCAGGCCCAGACCTTTTGATAAAATTCCTCATCAAAGGCTCCTAAGTAAACTCAGCAGTAAGGGGATAAGAGGACAAGTCTTGTGGAGTAAAACCTGGTTAATTAATAGGAAACAGAGAGTGAGTATAAATGGGCAGTTTTCACAGCGGAAGGTGGTAAGCAGTGGGGTACCGCAGGACTTAGTATTAGGTCTGGTGCTATTTAACTTGTTCATTAATGATTTGGAATTGGAATTAAGCAGTGAAGTGGCTACATTTTCAGATGACACTAAGTTGTTCCAGAGTTCCAGAGGGATCTGTCGAGGCTGGACGAGTGGGTGTCAACATGGCAAATGAGGTTCAATGTGGGCACACTGGAGCCAAAAATCACAACTATAAATATATGTTGATGGGATCCAAACTGGTGGTAACTGACCAGGAGATAACTCACTGAAGACATGGACTCCATATGCAACTGAAATAAAAAAGGCAAATGCTATGATGGAGATTATTAGGAAGGGAATTGAAAACCAGTCAGCCAGTATCATAATGCCCCTGTAGAAATCTATGATACGGCCTCATTTGGAACACTGTGTACAGTTCTGGACACCACTAGGGATGGGCACAAACTGATCCATGAAGCAAAATTTGTGATGAATTTTGCCCTGTTTGTGATTTGGGAACCAAAGTCCATGACGGGTCTACCATCGTGAACTTCCACAAACCTTTAGGGCAGTTCATGGTGGTTGTGCCAGTTCCTGGCCAGAGTAGAAAGAAGGGATTTAGAAGGGCTCTGAGTCCCTTTAAACCCCTGCTTTCTGCTCCAGCAGAAAGCTGTAAAAACAGCTGAGGAGCTGGGGCTCCCTAGTGATTAGTTAATGAGCAGTAGGTTTAGAACAGATAAAAAATACTTCTTCCCTCAAAGACTATTTAACACATGGAATTCACTGTCTCAGGAAGTGGTGGCAGCTACAAGCATAGACAGCTTCAAGAGAGGATTGGATAAACAAAAGGAGCAGAGGTCCATCAGTGGCTATTAGCCACAAGGTATAGATGCAACACTATGGAGCTCCTGGCCTCCTGTTGATGCTGCTGGACGCCGGAGGCTGTTTTGCTGCCCTGGAGAAGACCAGGGCAGCAACAGTCACCATGATGCGGTGCATCGTGACGTGGGCGGGGAGTGGAGCTGACCATGTTAAACAGCCAGGCTCTGCTCCTGCCCAGACAGTTGGAACTCGTGCTCGAGCTTGAAGGAAGTTCCAAGCACACAGAGGGGTGAAGCTGCAGCCTACCTGTGGGCCCGAAGATGTTGGTGGCATCGGGGCCAGAGGCAAGGCAGTCCTCAGTGGCAGTGGGTTCCGCTAGCAGTGGCAGCATCCCCTGAGTGGCATTTGGCAGCAACGTCCCTCTGTGGTCGGCATCAGTGACCTGTGGTGTCCACCTGCCAGCAGTTGACATCAGTTCTGGTTGGTGGCATCGTTCAGCAAGGCCCAATGGCATGGGTCCCCAGTGGCAAGCTGCAGTGGGTGGCGGTAGCTACAGCTGCATTTGCTGGCAGGTGCAGGAATCCCTGGGGGGGTCTACTGAGTGGTGCGGCCTGCGCTGGGGCCTGTAAGAGTGGTTGTTGGTCCAGGGCAGTTAGGCAGCCACCAGGGGAAAAGATCAACCTGCATAGCTTGCCTGGGGGGCGGTAAACAGCGCCTATAAAGATAATTTAAAAATGAAAAAATAAAAACTGGCCAGAAAACTTTTGCCAGGTGACAGCCCCCTAATGGCAGACTTCACAAGTCTGCCCAGGCTTGGCAAGCAGACAGGACAGCCATTTTGGGGACCAATTTGCAGGCCCTATGAGGTAGGCAGCCATTTGTGACACTTGCTTACCGAGACATTCCAGGGAAGCAGTTATACTGGGCGGCCACTTTGAGAAAGGCCTGTATGTTGAGTAGGCCTCCTGAGGCAGCCATTTTGAAGAAGCACTGTCAGAGGGATTACAATTCAAGGTGGCAATCTAGTGTTCTTTCCTTTGGGGGCAGCCATCTTAAGGGGGACCTTTCTGGGCAGCCATTGGCTGATTGGCATTTGGCGGACAATTTGACAGGTGATTAATTCAGCCATTTTGAGAAGGGCACTGATAGGGCAGCCATTTCAAGGGTATCCTTTAAGAAAGCCATTTTGTAAGGCTCTGCCACTATTTCTTACAAACCTCCCACATTGGCACCCACTTCATAAGAATTATAAGAACTAAGCTACAAATAAATAACAAATAATAATATAGTTGACATGGCTCCTAAGAAGGGGCAAGGTAAGTTCAAGGGGAAGCAGGAAGAGGCCCCCCATGCAGCCTCCTCAACAGCCCACATTGCTAGATTCATCCAATAAGGAGGAACATGACCCTGTTAATGTGGCCATCTTAGAGAGGTGGTCGGCTCTAGAGGAATGGCAGGCTGAACATCCTCCTGGGTGTGACGCATTGGGTGGGGCAAAAAAAGGCTAAAGTTTCTTCTGACCAATCCTTTCAGGCTCAGGTGTTGGCATGCTTAGCTCTTCTCGAGGACAGACAGTGCAAAGTGGCAACAACATTGGGTCAGCTGGTCCAGCGGCAGCATGCAGATGACAAGCAGGAGAGTCAGGGCGCAGAGGAACTCCAGGTGGAACTTTATAAAGGACCTCCAAGGAACAAGGGTAAGGCAGAGAACACAGGCCAAGGTGGGACATATTGGCCTTGGGGGCCCAGTGCCCAAGGTGCCAATGGGTACACTACACACACCACACAAGGTAGTTTTGGGCACACAATGCTGGGCAGATGGTCCCCTTTGCACGATGGAGAGGTATGGCCCAGCCTCCTCCTCAGGGTGTCTGGCCTGGATGGGGCTACCCAAATTCAGGTGCTGGGTTTTCAGATCTGGGAGGTTATGCATATGACACAGTTTCAGCGGGTGCCATCCCATTTTGGGATCTGGTTTTGCCACTTGGAGACCACTTCTCCACTGCCACTAGGGACAAAATCCTTAATGGAGAATTTGTTGATCTTTTTACATTACTATACAGAGTATTGGAGAAGAAAGCTAAAGAGGACCTAGATGAGCAAGAGAAGGAGAGCCTGAAGAGGTGCTGGGTGGACAGGACCTGGGCAAACTGGTTCCCAGATTTCCTAATCTATGTGGCAGTTATAGTGAGGCACCATCCATGGAGGGCTTCTGCGATGCTCTAATATATGGACATAATTTATAAGGGCTTTACCGTTTTTCCAAGCCCTGCATGGCTTCAGTATGATGAAGAGTTCCAAATGACAGCAGCCATGACTCTGGCCCTGAGATGGGACCAGATTCACCTGCACTTATGGCTGCAAATCATGTCTCCCGATTGGTGATTTGGCAATGAGAGGTCAGATAGTGGCCGCTCCATCCGCAGATCACAAGGTCAGGCAGGTACCCGTGCTCAGGCAGGGCAGGCTGTTCAGCTATGCCCACTTTGTTGGGAGTTCACCTTCTATGGGACATGCAGCCATGAGTTATGCTCCTTCAGGCATGAATGCCCTTTGTGTGTGGGGCCCCATGCACTCTCAGGTTGCCCCAAAACAAGGAGAAGGTCAGGAGGCAAGGGAGGTAAGCGTCCAGGAGCAGGCAGTGGTTATAGCCCCCCTCCTGATGAAGGGTTCCAGCCCAATTAAGTTGGAGTGCTCGGGTATTGGTTGCGGGATTACCCCAACCGACAGGATTGTGTTTACCTCTTGGAAGCCTTCACTCTAGGTTATAGGGTACCTTACCAAGGGAAAGAAGGTATTATAGTGCACCTACCCTGATATCTGTTAAGAGGATGGAACTCATCAGTATCCCATCTGATGTAGTTTTGAGTGCCTGTTAGCACATTCCATTAGGGGCAAGCTGTGATCTCTCGCCCATGCCAGCAAGGCATCTGGGTTTGAGGAGAAGACGGGCAATTTCTGCATTAGGAAGATGCTCGGGGGCTGGTCAAGGTCACCTTTTTTTGGGGGGGGGGCTGTGAATCAGTGAGCTAGTGATGGACTTTTGTCTAGTGCTTGAAGAATGGAATTACAAAGTTTAAAGTTATTAATGAGGTTTTTCTTTCAGGTGCTGCTGGCCGTGGGGATGAAGAGTCAACGTTTGCGGCCACAGCATGGTCTTTTGGGCCACCCACCAGGCCGGGAGGACACCCTTTCTGGGAAGGCCCTTATGTTACAAGCTGAGGCAGACCTTGTGATGGTAAGAGCAAGATGACCCAGAGTGCGGATAGTCTGGCAGACAAGGCCCCTTCTTAGGGTTGCCAAATTGTTTTTACCTGGCCGGGGGGGGGGGGCTCTCGGTCGGGGTCCTCAGCGCGAAGCGCAAGCGCGCTGCATGCACGTCAGCCAGATGTGACGTGCTGACACTGGGCACGCTGGGGGCGGGGCCACAGCCATTTGAGGGGAAAACTCTATGGTTTCCCCTCAAATGGCTGTGG
>NW_015162549.1:203645-238312 GCF_001447785.1 Gekko japonicus | reverse complement strand
CCATGAAGGGCAAGGCCCTGGTGTTGCAAGTGGAGGCTGACCTTGCGATGATGAGAGCAAGGTGGCCCGGAGTGTGGGTAGTCTGGTCGGCTATTCTGCCCCACCAGGTATGGCACAATTTGGGAGACCCCCGCTGGGCATAAAGCCAACCACCAGATGAGGAAGGTCATGGAAGGTGGTTTAGGGCAATTTTTGCTGCAACCCGACATAAGGGTCGAGTTCCAGGACCTGTATAGGGCTGACAGGGTCCATCTATCAGACAAGGGGAATGGTTTATTTTTTCAGGTCTTGCGGCAAGGGATTAGGTCAGCCTTGGGCTTTCAGTGGGGAGCAAAGTCCAAAGCAGAGGCTTGGCCTTAGCAGTGGCAGGTTTGTGTGGGCAAGAAACCAGAACCGGTGAGCCCCTTACTGCAATTTCAAGTTAGGGAACAGGGGTTCATCAGGAACTGCCTTCGGATTTTAAGGTCCAGGGTAGGGAATGGTGATAACCTCTGGGAACCTCTTAGGGTAAGGCTCCTCTCTGCAAGTTGTAAGGCTTCTTCTGCCTCGCCATGAAGGGCAAGGCCCTGGTGTTGCAAGTGGAGGCTGACCTTGCGATGATGAGAGCAAGGTGGCCCGGAGTGTGGGTAGTCTGGTCGGCTATTCTGCCCCACCAGGTATGGCACAATTTGGGAGACCCCCGCTGGGCATAAAGCCAACCACCAGATGAGGAAGGTCATGGAAGGTGGTTTAGGGCAATTTTTGCTGCAACCCGACATAAGGGTCGAGTTCCAGGACCTGTATAGGGCTGACAGGGTCCATCTATCAGACAAGGGGAATGGTTTATTTTTTCAGGTCTTGCGGCAAGGGATTAGGTCAGCCTTGGGCTTTCAGTGGGGAGCAAAGTCCAAAGCAGAGGCTTGGCCTTAGCAGTGGCAGGTTTGTGTGGGCAAGAAACCAGAACCGGTGAGCCCCTTACTGCAATTTCAAGTTAGGGAACAGGGGTTCATCAGGAACTGCCTTCGGATTTTAAGGTCCAGGGTAGGGAATGGTGATAACCTCTGGGAACCTCTTAGGGTAAGGCTCCTCTCTGCAAGTTGTAAGGCTTCAGGGGTAGATGCTCCTAGGTGGCAATCAGTTTTGCTGAGCTGCCAGTTGCAAGCCAGACTGCTAGCTCAAGACCAGAGCTGGGTGACCCGCCCGTGAAAAAGGACAAGGAGGTTTGTCAGGGAGTGACACTTGCCTTGCCTGTTCCATGCTCTCTTAGACGGTCCCTTGCCACAATGGTATGCTAAATAGTTAATAAAGTGGCCCTTGTTTACTTCCAAACCGTTGTCTGTCTCGTTATTCTGACTGGGGGGGGCAATGTCTGGGGCAGTGATTTTTTTGTATTCTTGGTGCTTGGGTGGCAACAGTGGGAGGGCTTCTGGAGTTCTGGTCCCACTGGTGGACTTCCTGATGGCACCTGTGTTTTGGCCACTATGTGACACAGAGTGTTGGTCTAGATGGGCCGTTGGCCTGATCCAACATGGCTTCTCTTATGTTCTTATGTTCTTAGACCTCCTGATCACATGCCATCTCTATTCCCATCCTCTGCATATAATCTCATGAATATTGAAAGAAATTGTCAAGTTTATTTCAGAAATGAGCAAATAGACCTCACTGGGTAGCCTAGGCCAGGGCCCCCTAAATCTCTGGGCCCTAATGAAGTGTACTTATTTCCCTCCCCCATTCATAGAGCCTGATGTTTCCAGCTCCACATCTCTCAGATTCCTATTAATATTAGAGCTAAGTATGAATACATCTTCATCTTTCTCTACCCAGCAGACTCTACAGTTGGATTCACTGGAGGGTTTTTATGTTTATTTTAAAAATACATCATGCTTTTCATTTATTGTTGTTGTTAGTTGTTTATAACATGGCATGAGTATATATGTTGCTTAGCAGAGTATTGTTGTGTACATTATTTATAGAGGCACTGTGGAAGTATACCCAATGCATTTCCCTTAAATGTGACTATTTATCTCCAGAATTGAACTCAAAGAAAACTAGTTCTGTCAGTGTGCTGCAAAATCTAATTTGCATAGCAGTGACTGGCCAACTCCTGAGATGTCATGAACTCATATCACCCATTTTGCAACTCTTCAAATTGACTCTACTCTAAAACAAATCTTGATGAATGAGCATTTAAATGAATAAACATTTATACAATGCTTGTCTATTTTTTCTGCTGATTTTGCTGTTTTATTGTTGTAATGAGTGTTAATTTATATTCTAGAACACTTTTAGCATCATTGTAAATCTCTGATTAAGAAAAAGCCTCCATCTGCTTACTGGAAAATGGTTCTTTTTTGTCTTCTTTGTCTGTGAAGTCTGGAATTCCCACCCCACTTCTACCTAAACTGACCCCCGAGAACTGCCCCTTGCCAAAATGCTATTTGGGCCTAGAGACCCTAATTGAAAATCCATTCCGCGTTTTTATTGCAACTCTACTTGTACTGTAATGTATCTCAATGAAGCCCATGCAAGTTAATTGGCATTCCTCAATTGACATTCCTGGCTCCCATTATTTCCAATGGGCCTTAAAGTGTTTCCCATTGTTTACAGGGGGCAATCCTGTCCTTCCTTTTAGTACATCCCCAGCCAAGGGCAGACAGCAGCCCCAGCAGCATGCCACCAGCCTGCCCCTGCCAGCCCAGGCACCCCCCCCAAGCAAACAGAAAAGGCAGGAGAAAGAACCAGAATAGGTGCCCACCTGGTCATGCCAGCAGCCAGGAACAAGCAGCAGACCGGAGGTGATGGCAAGCCCCCCCTGGCCACCCTCCAAGCCCGAAGATCTCCTGCAACTCCCACAATGACGCCGCCGCCCGTGTCTTCACCCCCCCCCCCAATGAGCTGCTCTCGCCCCCCTGACCTTGAGTCCTGCATGCTGGAGGGGGGGAGGGAGGGAGGGAGGGGAGTGGCAGCGGGAAGGTGGCAGAGGCCGGGCTGCCCCCCCCCCCAGGGACAAAGATGAGGATGCTGACACTGGCGGAGGACGAGATGGAGGAGGAGGAGAGGGACACTCACTTACAGGCTTGTAGGAAGCGAGGCGCCAACCAGGCGGGGCTCGGGGCACAGAGAGGCGCACACACTTGGGCAGGTGCTCCCTCGGGCATCTGCTGCTCGTCGCGGTCAGCCGCCTTGAAGGAGAAGGGGAGTCGCGGGGTGCAGCCGGCTTCCCTTCCCCTGCTAGCTCAACATCTGCCTTGTGTGGTCCCTGCCCTCCATTCAAACTGCCCAATTGGGGGCTGCCCGGGCAGCTGGGGCGACAGCGCGCGTGCCCACAGAGACGGCTCTGAGTGCCACCTCTGGCACATGTGCCATAGATTCGCCACAAGGGGGGAGGAGGATGCAATGCAAACTTCCAAGTACACTTCTGGGCTTAAAAGAGCATTTAGCATTGCTTGTGGGATATGCTGCTCTTACCAGGGACAAATGGAGAGCTGAACTGCCAAGATCTCTGGAGATGTAAGTATTACATAGTGAAGCAATGACAAACACCTAGTTTCTTTAACTTAATGGTTTATTTTTTCATACTGAAAATTTCAGGGCAGGGCTTGGGGAAAATATAGTAATGCTTACATATGTAAGTGCCATCAAGTTGCAACCGACTTATGGTGACCCCAGGAAGGGGCTTTAAAGGCATGTGAGAAACAGAGGTGGATTGCCATTGCCTTCCTCTGCAGAGTCTTCCTTGCTGGTCCAAGTACCAACCCTGCTTAGCTTCTGAGATCTGATGAGATCAGTCTATACCATACCGCCTTCCTTTCCACAATGCTTAACAAAAAGGTTTTCAATATCGTGTAGATAGGAGGACCAGAATCCCACCACAGCAGAAGACCTCCTGCCCCCCTCCTCTACTGCCCACTGCAGCAATGGGAGGAATTGTTTGAAAAATTAACACTGCAATAATGTTGCAAAGATCACTTACAGTTGTGTAACAGGAAGTGACATCATGTGTCACCACAACATTTTAGCAATCCCCCCAGTGGCTCACAGTGAGCCACTCTACTTATATATTTAGACGAAGATTGGCCTGGTCTGGTTTTGAATACCATCATTCCTGCAGGTTACTAACAAGTAAGTAAAGCTTGCTCCTGCTCTCTACAGAAACCTGTTTGCACTTAGGCCTTCTGGGTTAGCTTTTTAAAGAGGCAGTACTCAACACCAAGTCTGATACAGCAATTGCAAATGGTATTTGCAGGCACATTAGATTTCATGGTTTCTTATTGCCTTGCCAGTGTACAGCCTCTCCACCTGCATCCTGCAATGTTTTCAAAGATTCCACATAAGGAACACTTTAGTACATAGAAACATAGAGCTGGAAAATACCTCAAGGGTCATCTAGACTAAACCCTGCACAATGCAGGAAATCTTCTACCCCTCCATTCCCCCAGTGACCCCTGCTCTATCCCCAGAGGTAGGTAAAAGAAAACCCCAGGATTACTGGCCAATCTGGCCTGGTGGAAAATTCCTTCCTGACCCCAAAGTGGTAATCGACATTACCCTGGGCATGTAAGAAAGAGCCATAAGAGCTGAGCACTGGCTCAGACCCTCCTGCCCTCCCTCTCATGATCTGCCTGAACTCACAGAATCAGCAATGCTGTCAGATGGCCATCAAGCCTTTGCTTAAAAACCTGCAAAAAACTGGAGCCCACCACCTCTTGAGGAAGCCTGTTCCACTGTAACTGTCAGAAAGTTCTTCCTAATGTTTAACAGAAAACTTTCTTGATTTTATTTCAATCCATTAGTTTTGGTCCAACCTTCTGGGGCAACAGAAAACAACTCTGCACCATGATCCTCTATATGACAGCCCTTCAAATACTTGAAGACAGCTGTCGTATCACTTCTCAGTCATCTCCTCTCCAGGCTAAACATACCTAGCTCCTTCAACTTTTCCTCATAGGATTTGGTCTCCAAACCCCTAACTATCTAAACACCCCTCACCTGTACTGTAGAGGATGTATTTAAAAAAATCTATGCAAGTCAAGGAAAACTTTACTTACAAGTAAAGATAGTTCGTTTAAAAAGTGAAAGGTCCACCTCAATGAATTAAACAGAGGGGACCACAGGCTCTGGCAAAAGAAATGTAAGTCAGAGATGCAAAAAGAGATTTTGAGGAGCAGGTTGCTAAAGAAGAAGAAGAGAAGAAATTGGATTTATACCCCACCCTTCACTACCCAAAGGAGTCTCAGAGCGGTTTACAATCTCCTTCCCCTCCCCGCAACAGACACCCTGTGAGGTAGGTGGGGCTGAGAGAACTCTGACAGAAACTGTTCTCTTTCAAGGACAGCTCTTATCAGAACTATGGTTTGCCCAAGGTCATCCATCAGGTGCAAGTGGAGGAGTGGGGAATCAAACCCGGATCTCCCAGATTAGAGTCCACTTACTTAGCCACTACACCAAACTGGCATCAAGCATCAAGCATTTATTTAACTATGCTAGAGAAGAAGTGGGACCTTTGGATGACCAAAGAATAAAGGGATTGCTAAAGAAAGATGGGGAGATGGCAGAAAAGCTCAATGAAAGCATGGGGCTTGTGCCCATGCCACAGTCACTATTTTCATGAAGGGAATATGAAGAACTGAGTCAAATTGAGATGATGAGATGAGGTTGTGTGTCTATTGGGGGAACTAAAAACCAATAAATCTTCAGGCCCTGATGTTACACACCTGAGAGTTCTTAGGGAACTCAAATGTGAGATAGTTGATTTACTAATCCATATATGTAACCTGTCATCAGAAGACTGGAGAGTAGCAAATGTTAAACCAATTTTTAAAAAGGGATCTAGATGGAATCAAGAAATTACAGGCTAGTTAGCCTAATGTCTGTCCAGGCAAATTCAGAGAAACTGTAAAAAAATAATAATAGAATTTTCAGGCACATAGAGGAACAAAGCCTACTAAGGAAAAACCAGCATGGTATCTGCAAAGGGAAGTCCTGCCTCACTAACCTTTTCAAGTTCTTTGAGAAAATGAACAAACATGTGGATAATGGTGACCTGACAGACATTATATACTTGGACTTTCAAGAGGTTTTTGACAAGGTACCTCACCAAAGACTCTTGAGTAAACTGAGCAGACATGGGATAAGAGGCAGGTTCTCTTATGGATTAAAAATAGTCAAATAACAGGAAGCAAAGAGTAGGAATAAATGGACAGCTCTCACAATGGAGGAAAGTAAGCACTGGGAACCCACAAGAATCTTTATTGGGGCCAATACTATTTAGTTTCATAAATTAGTTGGAATTAGGGGTGAGCAGTGTAGTGGTCAGGTTTGTAGATGAGACAAAATTATTCAGGATGATGAGAACCATGGCTGACTGTGAAGAGCTCCATGAGGACCTCCACAAACCGAGTGAGTAGGCAATGAAGTTCAATGTTGGTAAATGTAAGGTGATGCACACTGGAACAAGAAAATCCAACTTCAAGTATTGGCTAATGGGGTCTGTACTTGGTGAGACCGAGAGGGAAAAAGATCTTGGGGTCATATTAGATAGATCAATGAAAGTGTCAACCCAGTGTGCAGCGGCAGTGAAAAAAGGCAAACTCTACGTTGGGGATTATTAGGAAAGGGGTTGAAAATGAAACAGTAAATGAAGATGGAGAGAAAATTGGTGGAAGAAACTTTAACAATGTGTGATATGCAGATAACACCACATTAATCTTGAAAACTTGAAACATCTTCTGAAGAAGCAGCAGAAAGAGCCAAAGCCCCCCCCCCAAAAAAAGGTGCCAGAACTAGGGCTGCCAGGAGGGCAGGGATTTGCCTGCTTTAGGGGCCCCTGTTCCACCGCCCCCAAAGTGCCTGGACCGGGCTGACATGCCCAGCATGATGACATAACCCAGAGGTGTCATCATCACGCCAGGCACGTTGCCGGGGGACACTCTAGCATTCAGCCTGAAAACTCTATAGTAAATTGACCTTAAGGGTCAACACCAAAGCCTTGAACCTGACTCAGTACTCCACTGGAGCCAGTGTAGCTGGTGCAGCACAGGTTGTATATGTGCCATCCGTGGCATTCCCGTCAGGACCCACACCACCACATTCTGAATCAGTTGGAGTTTCCTTGTCAGTCTCAAGGGCAGGCCAGCACAGAGAGAGTTAGAGTAGTCTAATCTGGAGGTGACCGTTGCATGGATTACTGTGGCTAGGTTGGGGCATGACAGGAAAGGGTCTAGTTGCCGTGCTTGGCATAGATGCAAAAAGGTCAGCCTGGCGATAGTTAAGGAGGCATCCAAGACCACACCCAAACTCTTGACGGATTGTGCCAGTGTTAGTGGCACCCCATCTAGAGTGAAAAATCTATGCCCCAGCCCTAAAGCCCCCCCCCCCAGCAACACAATCTTTGTCTTTGTTGGATTCAGTCTCAGCCAATGCTCCCTCTAAGCTGTGGAGTCTTGTGAGCAAACATTCTATTTTGTGAGCTACCAGCATTAAAGTTGTGAGCGAGCGATTTGGCTACTGCATAAATCAGTTTGCTCTGGAGCCATCCTTCCTGAGCTAGGACAAAAATGAATGAGCTGGAGGATAAAAAACTGAGCTAACTCACACTAACTCAGCTTAGAGGGAATACTAGTCTCCGCCTACTCCTTTTTAACCATCTCACCACAGCTTCCAAACTCTTGGCCAAATTATGCAGAGCAGTATCTGGGCAGCCATCCAGTAGCAGATATAGCGTACTTATGACATCCCAGTCTAAACCTCCATATAAGGTGGGCAAGGGGGAGCATGTAGATGTTGCATCACATTGGGGAGAGGACTGCCCTCTGAGGAATGCCACACACTATGGGATACCTAGTGGACACTCTCCCTCTCAGCGCCACTCTCTGTCCCCAACCACAGAGGAATGAGGAGAGCCATTTCAATACTACCCCCTGAACTCCCATATTGGTGAGACAGTGAGTCAGAAGATTGTAATCAACTATGAGGAAAAGCAACAACAGCAGTGTCAACCTTGCTGAGCAGTCTGGTGAGAACAGATAAAATACCAGGTGCCATCAGGAGATCCAGCAGTGGGGCCAGGACACTAGAAGCCCTCCCACTGTTGCCCCCCCAAGCACCAAGAATACAGAGCATCACTTGCCCCAGCCTGAGAGTTCCTATCTATACCTTGTGGCTAATAGCCACTGATGGACTTCTGCTCCATATGCTTATCTAATTCCCTCTTGAAGCTGTTCATGCTTGTAGTTGCCACTACCTCCTGTGGTGGGGAATTCCATGTGTTAATCACTCTTTGGGTAAAGAAGTACTTCCTTTTATCTGTTCTAACCCGACTGCTCAGCAATTTCATTGAGTGCCCATGAGTTCTTGTATTGTGAGAAAGGAAGAAAAGTACTTTTTTCTCAGCCTTCTCTATCCCATGCATAATCTTATAAACCTCGATCATGTCACCCCTCAGCCGTCATTTCTCCAAGCTAAAGAGCCGCCAGCGCTTTAACCTTTCTTCATAGGGAAAGTGTTCCAACTCTTTTATCATTCAAGTTGCCCTTTTTTGCACTTTTACCAATGCTATAATATCCTTTTTAAGGTGTGGTGACCAGAACTGTACACAGTACTCCAAACGAGGTCACACCATTGATTTATACAGGGGCATTATGATACTGGCTGATTTGTTTTTAATTCCCTTCCTCATAATCCCCAGCATAGTGTTGGCCTTTTTTATTGCAGTCACACACTGTCTTGACGTTTTCATTGAGTTATCTACTACGACTCCAAGATCTCTCTCTTGGTAATTCTCTGCGAGTTCGGACCCCATCAACATGTATTTATACTTAGGATTTTTGGCTCCAATGTGCATCACTTTGCGTTTGGCCACATTGAACCCCATTTGCCATGTTGACGCCCACTCTCCCCTCCTCGACAGATCCCTTTGGAGTGCCTCACAATCCTCCCTGGTTCTCACCACCCTGAACAACATTGTGTCATCTGCAAATTTAGCCACTTCACTGCTTAATTCCAAATCATTAATGAACAAGTTAAAAAGCATCGGACCAAGTACTGATCCCTGTGGTACCCCACTGCTTACCACCCTCCACTGAGAAAATTGCCCATTTATACTTATTCTCTGTTTCCTATTAATTAGCCAGTTTTTGATCTACAAAAGGACTTGCCCTTTTATCCCGTGACTTAGGAAACTTTGATGAGGAACTTTATTAAAAGCTTTCAAAGAAGAGTTCATAATCTTAGTCTTCACACCAGTGTGCCTTGGGATGGGATGAATGTTGGAAGAGGACCGAACATATCCGTATCTCTGCCTTCTTCCATTCCATGACCTTCTCCCACCGCCTTACCTCCCTCTGCCCCCAATCACTGAGAACCCTAGCCCTATGCTGGCATCCTGCAAGATGTCATCCCACTTCATCCACCCATTCCCTCCTCTGCCCCCACCCACAACAACAACCCATAGTACAACAGAGTTATGGTTCTAATAATTCTAATAACAATCAATGGTCTAAATAGCAACTAAATCCACATCTGATAAGGGAAGACTAAAATTAATTCCCAGGCATCAGTCTCCCTCCCTCCTGCCCAACTTCTTTTCTTACTTTCCCTCCCTACCACTAAGTAAGAAAAACAATTTAATTACAGTACATAAGATTGCAGAATGGGAAAAGCTCCCTACCACACTTCCTAGTTAGACCTAATTAGCCCTTAAGTTAATTTAAAACTTAGGTTAATTTAAAACTATATGTCCTGCATGTAGATTGAATAGATAGGGAGATAAAACATATCCTTCTCTGATAACCTTTGCCAGTTGGAAACCTGTTTCTCCATATTCTGTCCTAACACCTCTTGTCCAGTGTATTCATTGCACAGCCAAACACCAATTTCTTTTAAAACCAACCATAGATTTTCATGATATACACAGTCAAAAACTTTGTTGTAATCTATGAAACACAAGCTGATTTTCTTTTGAAGTTCTCTCATATGCTCGAGTAACCCACATAAATTTGCAATATAATCTCTAGTGCTGCTTCCTTTTCTGTTGGTCTCTAAGGTGCCACTGGACTCGAATCTAATTGTTCTTTTTCTGAATCTAGCTTGAATATCTGGATTTCTTCTTTCACAGACAGTTTCTAATACAGTGACTACTATATGATGAGATAGAGGTTATAAATGATAAATATATACATTGTTTCAAAACAAATGGGGAAAATGAAGGGTAAAAGTTTGTTTAGATTCATTTTAAAATCAAAACAAAGGGGTATCAAAATGGATGAGCAAATCCCATTTCCTTTTGCTTTCAGTAATTTCAATAAGAAAGAAATGTATTTATTTGTACCTTACCTTTATTCTCGGCTCAAGGTGGCTTAAAGGTAATAATTAAAACATTGCAGATGAAAATTAGATAAAATAAAATTCTAGTTTTGCTTGCATGTTGTTGCCCTGCAAGGCTCATATTGTGCTCTTATGGACAAAGTTCATAAGTAATAAAACCTGGACTCTGCAAGCAATGTACATATAGGGACCAAACTGTGTGGTGACCCAAAAAGGATGCCAGCTAGACACACACCCAGAAGCAGAAAGCTTTCCTGTATGTTGTGCCAATGGCTCCTGGAAGTTACCTGCCCTCTTGCCTGCTGTAAGATGGACCAGCTCCCTAGCCATGTGAAGCACTGTAAACCCAGAGAGAAGACCAGAGACAAAAAAATCCAAACGCCATGAGAAGCCTCTTCCAACACATGCAGGCAGCATTCCCCTCCCCCACCGAGTCTCACCTAGGAGAAAGGTGACAGGCAGGAGACAATCATGGAATTTTAATGACAAAGACTCTGGCCACATGAGTCATAATCCCTTCAGGTGCTACTGCTCAGCCCAAAGTTACTAGATCTCAATATTGTCCACTCCCTTCATCTCCTCCTCCTAAACCCTGCTCCAAGAGGATGTTTTTGGGATGGGCTAGTAGGAGGTGAGTCAAGACATGTTACCCACCTGGCCCAACACCCCAAGCCCCCCTCTTAAAATGGGGCAGCCAGCCATGTTTTCCCTCTCTTGCTCTCTCTCTGACCTAACGCCTATTTATCTCACTGACTCTGGATTAGCTACCCAAGAGTCTATCCACGTGTCTTTGCTGGCCTAAGACACAACCCCATTTCCTTATAGTCTCCCTCATTTTTTCCTAAGAATCATTCCATCCCGTCATGGATAGATAACTGTATTACCCCTCAACGAAATATCTTGCTAATGCGAAAGTGCTATCCTCCTCTATCTAATTTTCCTAGAACTGTATAACTGTGTGTGTGTTTGTGTATTGTTTGCTTGTGAAGGATCTACAGTAAAGGAAATAATTTTATACTGAAACTTGCCTCTGAGTCTATTCCTGGTGACCTGGGAAAAGACGGGACCTCTGTATACACTGGTGCTTGCTGCCTTATTTTGCCTGTTGCCTCATGGTGCATCTTAATTCCCTAAATATCAATTAGAATCAAGGCAATTTGGCTAACAATGTTTTCTCATCCAATCCTTGGTTAAACTATCAGTTATTGTATGTCATATCCAACATATCATACCTAAAAAATCTTAGACAGATGTGGGCCCAATTTTAAGAAAAATATTATATGTACAACAAATACTACATGTTCAACAAATACCCAGCATATTATAATTTATTTATTCAATTACTGTGAAATGTACAGAAATAATTATATTCCCCAGGGGATTCTTTGTATAAACATTAAAGGATCATTCCTTGTAGTAAAACAAATCTTTTATTTATGCAATTTGTTTAATTGCCTATAAAATCTGGGAACCTTGCAGGCAAGGACCCCTTGGGAAAGTGATCAGTGTCTGACAAATCATCCCAGTCAGATGGACTCCAAAGAAATTTTAGCACACCTTGCTGCCCAAATCGAAATGAAAAAAAAAATCAAAACCAAGTCAAGGAAACAAAAAGGCTAAAGAATGACGTTATTGAAACACAGATGAACATGGAAAACAGCAACAAAAATCTGCACATCTCTCTTTCCCCCAGTCTTATGGCCTAAGTTTTTAATTCATGTTATGGTGTTTTCACTTCAATAACAATGTGATCTGACAGCTTTTCTCCTTGAACCATTGTTACTTGAATCTTTCCAAAGATAACTTAATAACAGCAATTATATAAAAGCCTAATAATTTGAAATACTGTCTAGTGAAAACAACTGCCTCTAGTGAAGAATAGATGGAAATTTTTGCTATACCTTTATTCCCCTGAAGGTTGCTCCCTGATTCTGGTTATAGAAGCCATGAGGTGAACTTAGAGGTTCTTGTTCTGGTGAAGTATGAGCAATTCTGAAGGAAGCTAGAAGAATTTCAGCAAGACTTTCTACATTTTTTGTTGTCACATGTCACCAAGTTACCACAAAATTAGTGATCAAAGTGGAGTTTTGTTTTGTGACAGGCAGATTAATGGGGGAACAAATTTACCTGAGGCCAGAAGGTACACAGCCTAAGGAAAGCCAGAGTTGGTGCTGGAAGCAAAAGGGTGGACAAGCAGCTCTGAGAAGCCCACTCTGAGGAAGGGTGGACACAGTGTGGGTTTAGAACCCTGGCCGGTGGAGACAGCAATAACTAGCAGCAGGTGGGGCAGCAGATTGGCTAAGCCAAGTCAGATCCTTGGAGGGGGTGCACAGAATAGTTTATTTATTTTTATATTTATTTATTATTAAATTTATAGCCCGCCCTCCCCGCGAGCGGGCTCAGGGTGGCTCACAGATAGGGCATAAATGCCAATAGTTAAAACAATTAAAAACAAGATAAATCAATCAATCAATTACAACAATACAAAGTGCTCAAGATGTTTCAGGAAAGTCTTCAGTAACAAGATGGCTTCCTGGAGATAGCAGTCCCAGTTCAGTAGTATCAGATCCACGCAGCGCTGTAGTTCATTTAACACAGGGCCATCTCACCCCCCCCATGTTACCCAACTCAGTTGTTGGTGGTGGTGGAGGTAGTGGTGGGGGTAGTGGCAGCTCCTATTCGAAAGCCTGGTGGAAGAGCTCCGTCTTGCAGGCCCTGAGCAATGAAGCAGGGAGGGTGCAGTGTCAACCACTTCTTTGTCCTTCTTGTATGAAGACCAGAATAAATCACTGTTGCAGAACTGACTGGAGAGTCTGGCATGTCCTTGTGGGGTGGGGGAGACACCAATGGAGCCTAGAACTTTACCCATCTTGCTACAGGTCCTGGTGCTACTGGTTGCCCATGAGGTGCCCTATCCTGCCACACATTCCCTCACAAACTATTTGACAAATCTCAAGGTCAGAGACCGCCTTAGCTATACCGCATTCAGGCTAATCTCTCATGACATTTTCATAAATGTTCCATATTCATAGTAGTTGCAACTTGGATAATTCATTATTGGAAGGCAAATATAAAAATGGTTGTGGACCATGTTTCACAATTACACAGATACCTTCATCTAATAATGTAACCTATTTCCTCTGTAAAAGCCAGTCATTGTATCAAGCAGTTTAAGAGATTTGGGTAATTCATTCCAAGTTGATGGCCAAGCATATGCAAAGGATATCTTCTCTATTTCCATTTTAATTGGGAGACAATAAAAATTGTAATTCATCAAGAAATCTTAATGCATGATTACTTATTATGGGCTTCAAATGGGCACTTTTGATGTACAGGCATATTTGTAACAGAAGGACCTTGCTCTGACTTTTAACATGCAACCAAATGTATTCAATGTTTTCATAGGTTTTACAGTGAGGTTTATTATTATTATCTTCAAGAGCAGCACCCACAGTAAAATTATATAATCTATTAAGGTCCAGATGTGGAACTTATGGAAGTCAAACACAGTGGAATTAATTTTATCGACAACAGTGTTCTCTCAGCTCTATATGAAAGGTCTCTTCAGAGAAAGAAGATTCGTATTATTACTTCTGGATGAATATATCTTCATTCTGTTCCATAGAATGAGAATGCAACTTGGAATTTCTTTTTTTTCCTTTTGTCTCTGTTGAATAAACTATCTGAAAAATAAATAATGCTTAGAGAAAACCAAAAAAATTAAGGTCAAGCTCAATAGGGCAAGAGAAGTATTGAAAGTTAAACATGTGCCACTCTAAGAGTTGCACAACCTATTTTGATTTCATGTTCCCATAGGACTAGTTTACTCATTGGATGATGGTGCCACATTCCTTTGGCACAAATTTTGCTTGCATTAATATGCTGGAAATAATGCATCGAATGGAATCATATGTATCCTCTGGTTGACATGGAAGTATTGTGTTCCTCATGATCAAAAACAGCTGTCATGGTTTCAGTAACAGCAGCAACTGCATGGAATTAGGTACACACAATTTCTTTCATGTGAACATGGGGAAATGTATGCACCTTTGTAGTCCTTTTCTGATGTTTTGTCCATGCTTACTGGGAGGCTGGAAATGATCTGACTCATGAACTAAACATCATGAATTTTGGCCGGTTAGTGAAGTGAGGTTCATGGCAGGGTGACTGGCACAAACATTTGACAAACTTTCATTCTGTTTGTGGCAATTTGTGGTGGTTCATGAACGGATAGATTTTCAGACACTGTCTCCACTCAATTAAAATGTTAACAAAAATTCTAAGCAACTGGGGGGGGGGAGAATTCTCCAGCCTTGGAAACATCAATAGGTGCCCTGCAGAGCTTAATAGACACTGCTGCCTGCCAATAACAGAGTTACCATTCAGCTCTATGGGATCAGAATACTGTATATACCCTCAGTTGAGCTTTGCACTCTCTCCTCTGTTGGCTGATGGCACTTAAACAGAGAGGCAGGGAACTTGTTGAAAGTAGAGCACATTTATGTATTTCTCATTGTGAACTCCTCTCCCTAGCTGGGGGTTGAGTGCTTGGTGGACTCAGGGCAATGACCCACCCTGTATGCTCACACTGAGCAGAGGGGCTTAGCAACTGGGTGCCCTGGCTGAGCATGGGGGGAAGAAGACCTCCAACCCCACCTACCACAGGCTCCCATCCCTGGGCACCAAACCCATCCTGCAACCCCACAGGAGCCCAGCCCTAGCAGGGAATCAGTAGGGGTCTTGGAGCTTCCTTCCTCTGATCACTTCCTGGGGCTGTTGGGGAAAGTCAGTCTCCCAGCCAAACAAGGTTCAGCACTCAGGGTCAACAACAAATTTATACAGAGGCAGTTTATAAAGTGCAAAGGAAAAAGGGTTTATTTGTGATCACAAAGGAGATCCCCCAACTATCCAAGGTTTGGAAGAGACTCTGAACAAAGCATATGACAGTCTTTTATACCCTTCAGTAAACATCTCATTCTTAGCAAAACATGTGACATTAAGACAAGCACTGCATCTACTGCTATTTCTATCATGCAGTTTTCCTGTTTTTGCACGTATGCAGACGCTATATTGTGCAGAGGTTAGCAGATAACACAAAGCAACACAGAGAAACCTTCACACAGTTCCCCTTTCACACAGTTACAAAAGTCAAGTCTTATGCTAAATAATTTTTATGCTGTAAATGTCAAAGCACAATTTTCAGATGCAAGCGTTATGGCCCCCAGGTTGGGTTCACTCTCGTTCACTCTGGCCCTTTTATTTGTAGAGAAAGACTTTGACAGCAGTGATTTGGATGGGGAAGCATCCTCCCCTTCCACTTCACAACTCCCTGTTGCTGTGCCTGCCTCATCTACACACTTTGTGCACCCCCCAGCCCAGTGCTAGAAAGCTGCTGTCCCTCCCAGCTTCTCCAGTCCTGCCCCCCCCCAAACAGGGAGAGATTGGAAACATTTCTGCACCCTCCCCAGTGACCTCTGTGTGGCAGAGTGCCAGGTGTGCTAGGCCAATGTCTGGAGGGGTGCGATCCAGTTTGGTGTAGTGGATAAGTGCGCGGACTCTAACCTGGGAGAACTGAGTTTGATTCCCCACTCCTCCACTTGCACCTGGCTGGATGACCTTGGGCAAGCCGTAGCTCTGGCACAGCTGTTCTTGAAAAAGAGCAGTTTCTGTCAGAGCTCTCTCAGCCCTACCTACCTCACAGGGTGTCTGTTGTGGGGAGGGGAAGGGAAAGGAGGTTGTAAGCCATTCTGAGACACCTTTGGGTAGTGAAGGGCGGGGTATAAATCCAATCTCATCATCTTCTTCTTCTTCTTCTTCCTCTGTCCCCCTCAGGAACCTGCAAAGTTCCTGCTGCAGAAACCTGGTGGTTTGACATTGATCCTTTTTTTGGGGGGGGCCTGGTTTTTCCCCACCATTGAAAACAATGGGGGATGAGGGCACTTTTTTTGAGGGGTCAATAGAATTGAACCCCTGGTTCAATCTTTTTGAAACTTGGAGGGTCTTTTGAGGAGGCACCAACACTGAAAAGTTGGTGTCTCTATGTTAGCCAAATTGCTCTATTTCTTTAATAAAAGGTTGGGGAATTATGATATTAATATGCAATTGGCATAACTATAGGATCAGACCTGTGTATACCAGAGTTAGAATTCCCAGGAACCTAGGAATAGACACAGAAACTGGGTAGCTAAAATAATGATTTCTTTACTAAATATTCTCAAGCACACAAACAATAATTAAACATTCACACACACAGTACAGACTTAAGGGAGCAGAGGTGATTGAAGTAAAGGAGGAGTTAGGGGGTGATACTACCTGTCCAGATGTGCAGAGGTCCATGAAGAAAGGATTGTGGTCCAAAACCCAGAGGGTTTTAGGGGTGGACTGCCAGTTGACATCAGGGCAGAAGCATATGGACTGAGACCATGTGTTCATGGATATAGGCATTGAAAAACAATGCAGACCAATGGAAGATTACCTGCACCAATCCGGGGTCCCAGGGGTGTGTGACATCAGGATGGACAAGGTCTAGATGTGACCAATGAAGTTCCAGAGAGGCAGGGTCAGGCTATGATGAGATTGACAATATCTTGATTGGATTTAGCTAGGTGTTGGATGACTGTACTGGGGCTAGTTAAGTAGATTTTCTGACCAGTAATGGTCCTGCCAGGGCAGTTGAATAGGTTCCTAGATACAGACAAAAAATAGGAGATGGGTCCCTGATTAGCGTCAGGAAGGATTGCTAAACATTTGAATGATTGATTGGTTTATCCCAGTATCCTGAGGGACAGAGCAGGAAAGAGAACTTTCAGACAAAGAATTACTGGAGACAGAGTTATTTGCCAGGTGGCTTCTGAATAGACTTTAGAAATGTAGATACTTCACCTGGTGGAACTCATTGTTACTCCATAAGCATAATCTTTGCTGGGTGGAGGGAGGAGACTGGAGACTTGCTCTGAGGTCACCTTATGAAACCTGAAAATGGAGAGCCCCTTTTCAAAGCTGTGACTAGCTGTGTTTCAGAACCAGGAGTGCCTTCCTTGGCCTGAGTTTCGTGGGTCTCTGGGTCAGGTTAGAAGTGGGGTGCCCCTGCTATTGGGGCTACCCAAAAGTAAAGGGTACTGGCAACACTCTACCTCAAAAACAGCCCCCCAGCCCCCTGGATACCCCCAGATAGTTTCCCCATTGAGTATACTGGTCCCATAGGGTATAATGGAGCCGGGGGGAAATTGGGATTTCTGAAAAAACCCGAATCCAAATACTATACCAGTATTGGAATTTGAGTTTTTAAAGGAATCCCAATTTTTTTGGGGCTCAATATATCTGAATCTGAAAAATCCCATTTTTTTTTTTTTTTGCGTGCACATCCCTACACATATTGCTGGAATTGATAGTCACATCCTTCTTTCTGTCCTTGACATATAGACAATTCTTAGATGGCAATGCAGACAGGTGACACTTCTTTAAAGGACCTTAAAATTAGCATGTGTGAGGTTTTAATTACTGTTCTATTGGACATGGATGCCATTCTTCCATGTTGCTAGCAACACATTAATCGTTGCTGTACCCTGGTGCCTGGACTTTGCAACAATTGTAATGGATGCCCAGTGGTGTTCAGAATGACTTCTAATTTTTAATTCAGTCCTTTAACAAATTATTATATTTAGCCCCAAACAAGGATTAGTGAAATAAACATGGTGCTCCAATTTGCCATATTGGTCTTCATCTTCTTATGGGGAAATATTTATGATGGAGCAGGAGAGCTTCTGGTCCTTCAAAAAGATATTTAATTCATTAATAGTTCAATTGCCCAGATTTAGCATATTCACACATAACTAAATTGACTATATTTACCTATATTATCTTCCCAAGTAATAACAAATACTATCATAAATAACGGTGGTAACTGGAATAAATAACAAAAAGTAACATCTGATCTAGATAGTGCATCTCCTTGGAATCTGCCAAAGCATTAATGCTGAGAATACTATCCAAAGTGGAGTATCCTAGCCATTGATTGGATTTTCAGGCCAAGCTGCATACAAAGGTAAATTAATATAGACAGAATAAGTTCAGGTGCATAACTAGTGTTTTTCAATACCTACTAACTTCAGTATTATACTGCTAAATTATGATGACCTCTGATTCCCAATCCAATCAGGCAGTTGCATGATATAATTTGGTGACTCTTTTCCACTGAGAAATTTATAAATTAAGTTTTGCTGCCACCAAATTAACCTTTATTTCAGTATTTGGATATAGTAGGGATAGTATGTCTCCAAGGATTCTTCTCTGAGTAGCATCCTTCAATTGTTATTGTTAGATTATTCCCCCTTTGCTTTATTAGCTCTGTTAGTTCCAATTACAGTTGGTCCCATTGGGCACAAGAAAAGAATACTATAAAGTTCTATAATCAGAGACAGAAAAACACTAATTGAATTGGCCTTCAAATTACAAGTCTTGTGAGAAGGAAGCTGGCAGTATTCCATTTTCTTGGTCCAGAACAGCAGATTTCCATGGAAATTGTGGATGGCTTTACTGTCACATATTGAACTGTGAACCTCCTTAGACTCTTTTGGTCAAAAGGCGATCTAGAAAAACACCAAATAAAACATAATCAAGAATCATCTATATGTTAATTCAGGCATGGGTTTCTTTGGGTTTTTTTTAAAGAATTTTGGGAAATGCATGTTTCACTTAGTCACACAAAATGATGTGTTCTGTAGCAAAACAGCTTTGTAAACATAGGGACATTTTGAACACATACATATTTAGCTCTGAATTACCCAGTATCATGTGGTTTGGTAAGATTAAGGAGATGTCTTGTGAAAAGCCCACATATTACAAGAATGAATATAGACTGAATGAATTATTCCATGCATGTAGATGGTCTGGTTTGGAAGGACTAAAAGTTATATAATAGTTTACTGCAGTTGTATTATGATACAATGACAATGTGGGTATTTCAACAGTAAATAATTCTTATTAATATAAATTTAGCAGTGAAAACTTCTACTGAGCTATGACAAACTTACAGTGGATACACTGAGAGCCAGTAAATTTCAGTAATGTCATCAGAAGCTTTAGAACATGTTAAGGACATAGAGATGAACATCCTTGTCTTTTATCACTCAAGAAATTATGTCTGGGCAGCACTTGTCCTTAATTATGATCTAACCAGGAGAATGTCTAAAATTAATCACAGAATGCAGCTCATTCATTTGCACTTTTTTTCTCTTTCTGCACCACACACATGCTTTTATAAAACGCCACAAAATGTTGGTGTGTTTTCACATGGTGGTAACACAAGATTCTTTTTTCTCACTAGCATTTTACTAATATACATCAGTCAGTGGCTCTCATAATTTCTTTCTTCCAAGTTGTATTAATCTTATTATTCTAGATGACACAGTTGTAGAGGACAGAACACCCTTTCCTTTGAAATATACTGCCAATCATATAGTTTGCATCCATGGTGATAAGATAGTGAGTGCTGGTCATGGCAAGTTCAAACACTAATCCAGTCAAATATATACTTACTGGATGTACTTGATTTTAATTTCTTGAGTTGAGATCCTATATACTTTTATTCAACAGTTCATTTTGTTGGTCTTAGTGGGATGCACTGCTGTGTAGTGCATAGAGGACTACAGAGTCAGTGCTCTGCCCATTAAGAAACACAAGTGATAATACTTTTCAGAATTGTTGACACCTGCAAGATTAAATAAGATTAATAGCCCTCTTCCCATCAGTGCTCAGAAAGCCTGCCAAGAAGAAGAATTACTCATCCATATGCAGTAGCATTATTCTCATATTGCCTAATTCTGGCTCTTGATCAACAGGATAATAATTTTTAAACACAACTGGACTAATGCTTCCATTTACTCCAGATTTTTTTTTCCTACTAAGATTATTCCAGTGACTACCACTAATGGGCTTTAAAAAAGATTTATACACCCACATAATTTATTGTATGTAGATGTTAGTGGTACTTCAAGAATGTACAACATTGCCAAACAAATCTTGATAGCATGAAGAACTGTATAGTTTTACAATTGGAAAAAAAATGTCAAGGAGCCATAAAAGGATGGGAATCTGGGGGACAAGGTTTGGGAGACAAAATGTATTGTGGCCAGATGCTCAAACCAGACAAGCATGGAAATATGTTGTGATGAAGGCCGGCAAGGGCTGCTTCTCATGTGGCCTTGACTAGGTTAGGCAGACTCCAGGTAGGACCTGGCAATCTCCCGGAATTACAATGGGTACAGAGATCAGTTCTCATGGAGTCAATGTCTGCTTTTTGGGTAGACTATATGGCATTATACCCTGCCCTCCTCAGGCTCCACCCTCAAATATCCAGAAATTTCCAGTCTGGAGCTGACAACCCTACCCATAACCTGGAGAGAAAAGGGTCTACACCTGGCTGGATGTTGTGAGATAGAATTTGGACAATACAGCTTGGAGCAGAATAAGTGCACAAAGGCAATTGTGGTTAAAAACGAATGCATGGAAGTTCAGACATTTAATGTGTTTGTGTTATCTAACATTCTGCAGATAAAAATAGGGACATGCCATAAGCAACAATCAATGGTCAAGGGGCCTGCATCCATTAATACAATTTTATGAAGTATCCTCTCCATGATGTACTGACTATTCATTTACCCGGTGATAGAAGGCAGAAAGCAGGGAGAATATGGGGACAGATATTTACCAGAAACAGATTCTCCAAAAACAGAAATGATAATTTCAATATTTACTATTAAATCAAGATGTTCTCAGTGTATTTTTAAGCCAACAGTATCATTCTCAAAGGGAGTACACAGAATTTGGAGGGTGGGTTGGTTATTCTTGTGGCTGGTGTCTGTTGAAATGAATCTTTTGAACTGGATAAGGCTGGGACAAGGGATACATTCTATATGCTGGTAGAACTGAAATGATGAGAACTTGCAAGTACCAGAGGAGACACCAGCCAACATCAAGGGGCAGAGGCTACCTAAACACAAATGGCTCTGTTAAATCAAGGATGCCCCCCCCCCTGCATTTTTCTCTGCTTGCTGCTTTTCGACAGCGCAGATTCAGGTATGCTGAGCTTGATAATATGCAGTTTTATGAAATCACATTTGAGACATTGACAAGTCAAACATGTGATGCTTTGTTTCCTATTATAATTGCTCTGAATCTTCAGGGAGAGAGAAAGAGATGTGTTTGGAATAATAGCCAGTTTGCACACCTAGGCTGCTGCCACACACGCTAAGTAATCCACTTTAAATCCACTTTCAGTGCACTTTCAAAGTGGAGTTTTACTGTGTGAACTGGCAAAATCCACTTTGAAAGTGCACTAAAAGTGGATTTAAAGTGGATTACTTAGCGTGTGTGGCAGCAGCCCTAGAAGGCTACAGAAATCTACATTAGATCTCTCATGTATCTAGAGATCAATGAAATCGTAGAGGCAAAACACTGAAATGGGAAATGCTGGAGGGCTAATTTTATCACACTGGAAAACGCAAAAGGCTTAAAAAGCCATTACACAAGCTTTGAAATATCCCTTTTCTGTTAGAGTTTGCCTATTGATTTGTCAGCGCATTCACTATAGAATAGTCCTTGATAAAAGAAGTCACCAGCTGAGTAGCAAATACTGTAAACCATGGTATATTAGCAAATATTTCAGCAAATATTTTCCCCTGTAGAATAAAAATAAATGCCCATACCACAATTCATGAGGGTCACAAAACTGTAGTGATGAATTTTACAAAATGTGTTAGAAATGAGACACTTCTGTTTGCTAAAAGCCCCCAATAAAGAATGAGTACTTTCAAGATAAAGACTAGAAAACTTATCAGAGATAATCAAGCAGGAGCATCGAGAACCGGGGGTACAGAATATAATCTAGGTATTTCATAGTATGCAGTATGCAATGTATAACTGGGTATTGTTTTAAGCTATGAAATGCAGCTTAAGTATGAAATACAGGGTGGTAATTGTGGTGTGGGGAAGAACATAGAAAGAGGGTGTGGAAGTCTAATTCAGCACCAAAACCAAATGGGGCTAATTATGAATATAACAAAAACTTAAATAAATGAAAATCAAACAAGCATTGCACATCCTTAAGCATGTCCTCTGACCACTTATGATGATCTTTAGCCAGCTATAGAGCTCATAAGGTGGTTTAGTGAGTCCTATTGTTTCAGTAGTAAAGCTTGAGCATGCATATCACATGATTTTGTAAAGAACTGGAAGTGGGGATGGCAGGAATAGCCTGATTGGTTCAGTGAGGGCATCCAGGTCCTGGTGTACAATAACGATACCATTGTCAAGTGAAAGGGCCTTTAAGATGCTCCTGGGCAGGTCTAATGCAATATGACGTGATTCTGAAAATGTCAAAATCCATTGCTGAATTCTCTAATTACCAATGTTTATTTTAGAATGGCATACAAGTTTTCCTGATTCTCTCATAAACATCATTTCTTAATTCCTCTGTGGTTTGTCCCTGGTGGCAGCAAATGGTCCCAGTGTTTTCTCCTTGGGCTATATACTATTGTGCTTGTGCAATATCCTGGGTCATGGCACACCATGGCTGCAGCAGGATAACTTGTAGCCTTACTCTAAGACAGTGGTTTTTATATCTGATCCTACAGCTAGTCAGAAGTTGGCTAGAGAGGCTCAGGGTCAAATGAGATGTGGCAGTGGCCACAGGGCCAACCCATGGCCACCAACAGCATTTTAGAGGGAAATTTAAAATTGCCATGAGGCTGTTTTCACTTTAAAAGGTATGCAGGAGGAGAAACAAGATTGCCTGTTATCCCTGCACTGTCCCCTTGTGGCAATTTTAAAATGTATACATTTCCCTCTAAAATGGTGTTGGTGACTATAAGTTGGCCTCCTGGCCACCGTCACATCTAGTTTGGCACCCAGAGTATCAAATTGTCGGTCACCATTTCTATTTACAAATGTTCTGCAATGATTTGATGTCTGATGATGTAGAAATGACATGGGAGATCTGTAGATGGGATCTCATGTGTTTCTCATAATTAGCAACCCTATACGGCTGGTTTTGAAGATCAGGAAAAGGTTGCTAGGGGTCAGGAGTGTGCCGGCTAAATGCTTTCCTCCCATGCACAGTCCCTGATTTAAATTCTCTCAAAGCAACAGTTAACTCTGCTGGTGAAATAAATAGGTACAGATGCTACCTGGCGTGATTTTAGTGGCAGTTACCCCTAAAGTCCAGAACAGTAACAATTGATTTTGAAAGATGAAACTTTATGAAAATGAGGGGACAGTCAGGAGAAAACTGAAAGGAAAATTCAAGGGAGACAACCCTGTCTTACTCCCTTCCGAGAGGGAATAAATTTTGATAACATTCCTTCACCATTACATCTGATTTGTAATTGCGTATTATCATGGACTTTAATCAACTGATCGAACAGCGGGAGGCTCCCAGGGGATTCTTTCTGTGGGATCCAGTGTTCCTCAGAAACTATGAGTCGGGACCCCCTTGGATCACGGGCCGCGTAACCGGAGTCAAGGGCCCGACCTCCTACAAGGTGTCAACAGAGGACGGTCGGGTTCTGCAGAGACACATCAACCAACTGCGGAGGCGGCAACTCCCGGAGCCTGGGGACCTCCCCCCCAGTTGAGGGCCGGGGCAGGCAGTCCCGTCCAGGAACCTGACATGCCAGCCGAACCCCATCCACGTGAAGAGACTATGCCAGACAGCTCCCTTCCAGAGGACTTCGAACCAACAACCCAACAACCGGCCCCGCAAGTGGCGCCGCCGCCCGTGGACACAGCTAACCAGCCGGAACCACAGGGCAGTGCCCCAGTGCCGGCCCCCAGGTGTTCCACGCGTGAGCACCGGCCCCCCATGTACTTGCAGGACTACGTAACGCAGGCTGAGTTGAAACTATGGGGGAGGGGTGTTATGTATGTGGACCGCCTCCAGGGGTCCGCGGACAAGCCTGAGCTTGGATCCGAAAACAAAGGAAACTTCGGATCCTGGATCCTGGCTTCCCCAGCCCCAACCAATAGCCACCTTGGCGGGACATTTAAACCCTCCAATGGGAGTGGGGGTGGTGGCTGGTGGATATGTATATAGTTGGCCCTTTTGGCCGTTAGAGTTAGTCTTTGTCTATGTGAAGTACAATAAACGTGTGCTACAGCATGTCGTTGTCCGAATCCTCCATGCGGCGAACCCAGTACTTTTCAAATACACACCTCAAATTCTCTTTTTACCTGCTGAATTATTACTTTACATTTCTTTTGCTAGAGCCTGTGGTCTATTCTGTTCACTTCACTGGGGCATCCAATACTTTAAACTTGTAATATGGTGGTATCTGACTCCAGACAGGTTTGCACACATTCATCATTCAAACAAATCATATTGTTGGAAGTTGTGTGGCACTCATGCTAACTACATTCATTGTTGGTGGTCATGTGATTACATTCAAGCCTTTTGGCATCAAGATGGGGATCATGTTTTTGTGATCACAAGCCACAGATTACAACATCATCCAGAAGTGTTATTACTTAATATAGGGTTAGGGCTTGATATACCATCGTTCACATCAAGGCTTGTGGAATTCTTGTTAGTGGCAGCTGGAATGGCTGTAGACTCTGGATGGAAGACTAAGCATCCACCCACAATTGAATTGTGGTTTGATAAACTATGGAATATTTATATTATGGAGAAGATAGCTTATCATACTAACAGTTGTATAGACTCTGGGGAGGACCATTCAGGTTTTGTGGGAATATGGTGGCCGTACCTAAACTTTATGGTCTCTGAAGGGAAACTGCCGGATACTTCCTTGCTGGTAGATGTATTTACTCTCTAATATGGTCCATGGGGTCGCGAAGAGTCGGACTCAACTGTGCGACTGAACAACAAAAATTCTTAAAGATGTTATTAACTTTGATAAGTTTTTGTGTATCTTTACTGGGATATGGCTTTGTAGTTATTGTTTTTGCATGTGTAATTATTCATTACTGTATTCGCTTGGCTTACAAAGCATAAAGGCTATATAATTTTTTTGGGGAAAAGTCTTTTTGCTTTGTATGGCTTCTTGACTTGGGTTGTTAATTATTTAGGCATTCTTTTAGCCTTGAAAGTACCTACCTGTGCTTCAAATAGTGTGGTTTTAATAGCATTCAAGCATCCTCTAGGGATCTGACTCCCTTGAATTTTCCTTTCAGTTTTCTCCTGACTGTCCCCCTCATTTTCATAAAGTTTCATCTTTCAAAATCAATTGTTACTGTTCTGGACTTTAGCGGTAACTCTCCATTGATATGAATGCTGAACTTAATAGAAATTTGGTCACATTTCCTATTGGTGCAGTATTATCTATGCCTTGTGTGATGAAATGGCTGCCAGGCCTTAAAATGGATACCAGCCTGGTAGTTCCTTATGTGGGGGGGTACTCCATAGGGAACAATGGAGCTGCCATACCTCCCTGCCTGCACTTCCCAGCATCCCTGAGGGGACACACCCCAGGGGCAGGGCCAAGGAGAGAGTGGCTTTTTGGCTCCTGAGGGGAAGAGTCAGTCTCAGCCTGGTCTTCTGCATGGACGGCAGGTTCCAGTGAGAGCACAGGTGGGACTCCTGTCACCAGAGATTCTGTGGGCAATCCAGGCCACTATTGACCATGGTGGAGAGCCAGGAGGGTGGCAGTGCTGGTGGCCAGTCCTGAACAGGAGGGCTGGAGTTTCTCTCCCCAGAGGAGGGGGGAACGCAAATCCTGGCCTAAGGCCGCAATCCCCTACTGAGGTAGAGAGGGTGTGTGGGCAGGGACAGAGGACTTGCATTTTTATCCTGTTTGTTTTCTGTGCCCCAGTTGTGTTGAAGTGCTTGTGTTTATTTTCTGTGCCCAATATGTATATAGTTAAATAAATCTTCCTTTTTTGAGTTTAAAAAACCTGGTGTGCCTTAACCACATAGTCCTCCCCACTCTGCACATTACCAGGGGCAAAGGGAGGCCAGGGAACATAAACGGGCCTAAATATGAGGTGTTGCCAACTCTCAAGGGGGCACCCAAAGATCGAGGTACTCACTTTCCAAGGTGGGGAATTTAGCCAGAGGGGTCTCACTGTCCCTCAAGGAAGGCGGTAACTCAATTCAGTGAGTGGTGGCAGCATTTAACGAAGATAAATAGTCCCACCAGGCAGGGTGGAAAGGCCAAAACAGGGGCTTGCAAGCCACAGGATGGCACCTCAGTCTCCCAGGGCTGAGGGCGGGTCCCCATTCCGCCATACCTTGAATCAGGTTTTAAACCCCATTCAGAACCAAGTTCAAGATCATTACCCCTCTGGTTGGTTTTATGACCAACTATTTCAGAGCACATTTATTTCTTATATCCAGAAAACTTATATCTGCAGAATGACTTGATCACATATTTATCCAGTCCATGTGAGGGTAGTTAAAGTCACCCAGTATCACTGTGTTATCTGGTTTAGTCACCTCCCTTATTCCCCTGTCTTCGCATTCCTTTTTCTTCCCTCACTGAGCAGCACTCAGTGGAGGATGTTGGCATATTCTTTGTAATCCACCATGCCAGCCACTGCTTGTAGAAAGTAGGAACTATTTACTCTTCTGACTTCTTATAATGTTTGCAATGTTTTTGTTACTGTTGTTGTTTTGCTGCTTTTCTCTATAGCATTTGGATCCCAGAAGTAGTTTAAAATATGCAGGTCAATTATACCTCAAAGTTGAAATACATTGATTGATAACTCTACAGTGGCCACTTTTTTTAAAAAAGCTGGCTTTAATCATATGGAGAGGTGACTGTCTGCAGCCTTCAGTTAAATCATATGGCAAGCCCAGCATGTCTCCATAATCATGAGCAGGCAGAAACAGTAAGTTTGCCATGTGTATTTAGGCTCCAGACAATAGTTTCTCTGCAGTATATTTTTTAATTGCTACTACATCTCTTTCCATCCACAAACTGATCCTTTTTTTTTTTTTAATAAGCTTTATTCCCTCTCCTAAAAAGGAGAGATATTTCTCTTAAGTTCCAGAAATAGGATGGGTATATAGCGGGATAAAGAATAGAATGAGTGGTGTTATTTATATTAGTAAGTTAATCTGTTAGTACTCAAAGCTCTAAGTCCATAAAATCCATCTTCGGTCGTCGTTCTGTTAATCAATGTTAAACAAAATGTTTAATTTATTAGTAGTGTCCTTCTGGTGTGTATTTTTTCCAAATATAATCCAAAAAATGAAATCAAAGTTTGTTTGTTTTTTAACTTTGGAGTCCTTTCCTTTTTTTTTTACTTCTGGTGTGTATATTTTCCAAGTATAATCCAAAAAATAAAGTCAAAGTTTTTTAAACTTTGGGGTCCTTTCCTTTTTTATCTCTCAAATTATATTTTGATCCAGTCGCTCCTTCAACTTCATCGTCTTTCACCTCTCCCTCTGAGCTGCTGTCGTCCACGCTTAATGTTGACATCCACTTGGCCAGCTCTGCTCCCTCTTCTTTACTGACATGCCTTTTCAAGAATTCTTGGGCCTTAAAGATAGAGTCAATTTTTTCTCTTTTGTCTTTAAACTTGAACGTCAGCCCTTCGGGTATCAGCCATTTATATCCTGTTTGATGGTTTTGCAAGAAAGTGGTCAATCCCTTGTATTCCTTTCTTTTCATTCTAATTTCAAATGGAACATCTTTCAAAATTCTGATTAATTGATCTCCGATTTTCAGGGGTGACGCAGATGTAGTCCTTAAAATTTGGTCCCTGAGACGTTGTTTAGTGAATTTCACGACCACTTCAGCTGGCAACTTATTTTTTCTCGTAAAGTTGGTATAGGCCCGATAGGCCAAATCCATCTCTTCCTTTATTTTTTCCGCTTCGTTACCAAGCAGTGGTGCTAAGGCTTCAGCCAAGATGCTTCTCAGGTCCTCTCCAATTTCTTCCTTCCAACCCTGGAACCGGAGAGTATGGTTTGATTTTTCCATTTGTAACAATAACAGTTTGTTTTCTTGCTTTTCTTGATGCTTTTCAATTTTAAAGACCTTTTTCTTGACAATCTGCACCTCTTCTGCTGATACCAGGCATTTCTTAGCAATATCATCTACCTTTTCAGCTGTCTCTGTCATCTTTTTCTGCTGTAATCCATAAGCATTTTCCATGGAGTCAAGTTTAAGATTTATTTTTTGCAATTCTGCCAGCAGATGTTCAGTTTTGCAAAGGTCTTTCGTGAGGGAGCGGGGGTGGGGGGGGTAGAGCCCTCCCTTCCTCCTTCTCCTCGCCGCTTCTCTAGTGGGGGGGTTAAGCTACCGTTTTAATTTTCAGACGTCCACTTACGGTTTCGTTTGTCTCTGCTTTAAAAAGAGCTTTGTCGCATCACCACTCCGCTCCACCGGTGGCGTTGCTAAACCCCTTCAGGGGTCAAGTCACAGCCGGGGCCGTTTGGGGTAAAAGGGAGAGCCTCAATTCCCGACCATCAGATCGGCAAGAGGCTTCCCCCCTAGCGCACCCCCTGGTTCGGAGCCCTCTCCCCTGAGGGCTCCTTAGGGTCTCCGCTGGCGCGGGACCCCCCCGGGCTGTGCTTGGGCGAATCGGCTCTGGGAGACGTCCCAAGAGCCGGTCGCCATCCGCGCCGCCGAAACCGGAAGTCCTCATCATCCACAAACTGATCCTATCAAATGGGTTTGTCTTGAGAAATCCATGGGATTTTATAGTACTTAAGTTCAGCAGCATCATGGCCTCTGTTATTTTTTACAACCATAAGTTTAGTGGAAGCATTTATTAGAGAGGGTGCGATTCAATAAGACATCTTTTACATTTGTTCCTATTCAGCAAAAATATTTGGCAGTGCTGCTGTTATGCAAAACTCTTGCCTGTCTGTAGTATGAGCAAAATATGAAGTGATGCATTAGTGAAATTCAATTTGATGGTAAGCTTTATGATTTACTAGTGTTATTTAGGCTGACACATTCATATTTTGGAAACATATAAACCTGTCACATTCATTATTAATAGTAATAATATACAAAAGATCGATAAGACTCGTGTTTAGACACTGTATTCATATTATTAGGGGAGAATAAATTATTCAGACAGGCATTTCAGTGAATTCACCCTGTACAATTGGAGGCAATTACATATCCTTCCTCATCCATATACATTACTCTGTTTAATTCCTTGAATCCAATTTAAACTACAAGAACACTTGTGAAGTTTCTTGCCCACCCCTCACATCAAACTATGGGAGCAGAACTATTGTTTTTCTTCAGTTTGAACAGTATTGTTTTAGGACCACTTCAGATAATACAAGGTAAGCAGGTATATCTTGAAGGTTTAACATGTATCTGCTTCTAAGTTAAATGTAGAAATGTAATTTTCCTCTTTTGACTTTGAAGCCTCTAGCTTCAGTAATAATTTTTATACCTTTTTTATTATTTTCCTTCTACAAACACTAAAACACTACACACACTAAAACACTAAACTAAAACTTAACCTATACAAGGATCATACAATATGGATAACCTTTAGCTTAAACAAAGTTCCCTCTATAGAAAATTAATAGGAATAGCACAAATTCTTAAAGCTTCTATTACACACTGGTATTTACGTATTTAAATCAGGTAAGTACAGCATAAACAATTAAACTTTCAAGCTTATATGGTTGTCTTATTTCCGCACACTTAACCACTACACCAAACTGGCTACACCAAACAGTGGGAGAGCATTTTAATCTTCCAGGATATTCCATTGATGACCTAAGACTGCCTGTTCTACCAAGAAGCTTTAGAAGGAGAATACAACATATGATTGTTGAATTTTAATTCATCAGCAAGTATAGGATAATGGTCCCCTTAGGACTGAATAGGGACATAGGATTCTTACTTCATTGCAGATGCTAAAATTCTGCTTTTCCCACCTCTAGCATATCTCCCAGCTCTAATCAAGCTGATTATGTTTTACATTGTACTTCTGCATCCTGATTCCAACTGCTCATTCTTTCTATCACCCCACCCACCTTCTGATGGATCTTCATTCCTTTTTTAAAAAAATTAAATTAAAACTGACCAAATGCTCAAAATCATTGAACAGCGAGTCTGAGCCATTTGCAATACCTTACAGTTTTTACATTACATTCGTCTCTGGTGTACATATATAAGAGAAGGAGCCAGGCTTTTACCAATTCAACCCACAATAACTTAGTCATCGGAAGCAAATTCATAGTATGCAACCTCAAGGTTTAGTGGAGCTGAACCTTCCGAATCCGAAGCCAGAGACGTAATAATGTGACCCACAGCAAGGACAGTAAAAATCTCCATAGTTTGTAATGGACACACAACTAAGATGGGTGCACGTACCTATCAGGATAACCCATTCAGGTTTCTTTACTGTGTCTACGTCGTGCTGTGGGTCTTGTAACTCAATCAAAGAGATTTGGGCTTCTTGCTCTATCTCTTTTTGGGTTCTGTGCTGCACAAACAGGAGTTTTCCTCACCATTTGAAAGCCATGTTCTTGCCCTCCAGAATATCGGCGAGCTTGATATCGATCTTTGACATAGCTAGCACATTGGCAGAAGTGCTCATGCTTCAGATGAACTGAGTGAACACATTCTTAGTGACTCACAGGTTGTTGTTGTGGTAAAGTGGGAGAATGCTTTCCTGGTTTCATTGCTGTCTTGAGAGAATTTTGTGCTGTCTAATACCTCAGGGTAATGGCAGTCAGAGAAGTCGGGCACTATGACAGCATTGTGGACATAACGAACACTTGCAGTAGTTTTGAGGCTGGCGAAGGTGAGGAAGCCCCCCCCCCCTCGGCAGCCTGTCCATTCAGTGACTCTCGGCATAGCAGAGCCTGCTTCGGTTTCAGTGCCTCAGTTTGATGACTGCCAGAGACAGCCCCAGTGTCAGTGGCTTCAGTGGGCCCAGCACACCATGTGCCACAGCCAAAAGGGAAAAGGCAAAGGGGCCAGAGCGGGTGGCCATGGACAACATGGTGGCAGCAGCAACCGGATCTTCATTCCTATTTGTATCTGATGAAGTGTGTTTTCTGTCATGAATGCTTATGCCCTGGAAAATTTTGTTGGTTTTTAAGGTGCTATTAGACTCAAATTTTGTTCTCTTAGAACACAGCTACCCACAGGTCACACAGGTCAACATGAACTTTTTATTCACATGTTTCCCCCATCAATAGTTCTCTAAGACCCATGTGTAATAGGTTGGATCCATTTATTTCTCTGCTAAATTTTGGAGGAAGGCATTTTTCTCCAATGGGGAACTTTGTCTTTGAATGGAAGCAGTTTTATCCCAATGGAAGATATCTTACTTAACAGAAGGGAGCCATTACCAGCATTACATTTGGTTGCAGGTATTAGTTATAGTACAATGACTTGCTGTTTGCATCTCTAAATTATTCTTAATTTGAATATGTGTTATCAGCAATTAGAAATATCCGTAACTGTGAATGCATATGTTCAAATTAACTACAAGAAAAGCCTTTTGTACACTGTTATTCAAAAGTAGTCTTCAGGTTCACAGGAAATAAAAATGTTGTATAAATGACTAATGTTGCATGCTGACTTTTTAGCAGAACAGATGTCCAAACTACATTAAATGCTTCTAAAAGCAGAAGCAACTAATACTGCCATGAACATACCTGTATGTTTTCCCCATGGAGAACTGTGACAACACTCCCTCTCCAGACCTAGAAAATAGAGACTTAAATCTTCACACCCTACAATTCTTTAAAGGAAAAATATGCTTTTTTAATTTTATAACTGAGGCTTTGGGGACTGCTTAGTTTTCTAGTCCTCAATGAGGGCAATGCCTGGACTCAGGGTGCCACCCAGCATTGACATGGCCTATTATGCAGGGATTATAGACTAGATGAAATTAAAAAAAAAAACAACACAATGTGGGGGTCCTACACCCAGACACCACTGGCTTGGACTCTGCCATCTCTTCCTATGCCTCATGAAAGGCTGCCTACAGGCCACAGAGTAGGAGGGGAGAGGCTTGAATTGGTTCCTCCTCCTCCTCCTTGTTGTGCTCAGACCTTAGCTGGCCAACACCTTCCTCCCCAGCCTGTCCAGGGATCATCCCTTTTAAAAGGATTTCCCCACCTTCTGCCAGTCAGACCTCCAATCAGGCCATGGTTCATTCTCCCCACCCCTCTTGGGTGCACTTCCAGCCTTCCCAGTAGGCCAGGCCCTTTGGTCTCCTTGTCTTATTTGACGCTCATTATCTTAGAACTACCTGGAATGAATTCCAAGACTGGAAAGGCCACAAATAATGCTGTAGTCTGAGGAAGGCCTTCAGAACCCAGTTTATTTCCAAAAATGGGGCAATTTTGGGGCAACCACCCTTTTGATTAGAGCATGAGACTCCTAATGGGAAAGCGTTGAACCATTCCTTGCCTCATGTGAGTCAGCTAGTGGGCAATAGGAATTTGGGCAGCTGTTTAAATTAGTTTTGGTGTCACTCCACAAACTGTCGGCAAGCCAAGTCCTCCCAACTTCCCTTTGGAATAACATGGGGGTAGCTGGTCACCTTTAAGGAGACAAGGAGGGATTTTTTTGGGGGGGGGTCTTCTTTCAGATTGGCATTGACACAGGGCTTTTTTCATCAGCTCCACATTGTTCCATGGTTGGTGATTGTGTAAACTGGCCTGGTCTAGGGACTGGTTAGGGCATCTCTACGTTGGTAGGGATAGGGTATGCTGCTGTGGTATAGGTAGAGCAATTAGCAAGCATCTGCCAGCATCTATGGATGAAGGGCTGTTTATGAGCCAACCTATTATTGACAGGAGCAGTTGGTTGGATTGGGAAGGTGCAGAGTGCTAGTGGTATCTACCAAGCCCTTAGCTGCTCCTTTGGCATCTGGTGGGAGATAAGGGTTAATACTTCTCAGCACTGTTTTATGTGCAGGCGAGGATAAAGAAAGACAATGGGAATGCTGACCAATTTTGGTACCAGGGTGTTTGTTCAAAATGCTGGTAGCTATGGTGCTTGTTAGCCAGCAACCCACCCTTAGAAGTGAGAGCAAGAATCTTATTGATGTCAATCAGGTATTAATTAAATCTAATTTAATTGGCTAACAGCATCTGCTTGTGTCTTCTGTCTTCATTCTGGATGCTGTTACAATAGTTCCTGCCAAAGGTCAACAGTTCAGTCAATTGTTTTGTTGTTGTGGTTCAGTCGCACAGTCGAGTCCGACTCTTCGCGACCCCATGGACCAGATCCCGCCAGGCCTTCCAGTCTTTCGCCGTCCTCTGAAGTTTGCTCAACTTCATGTTTGTTGCATCGATGACACTGTCTAACCATCTCATCCTTTGCCGTCCCCGTCTTCTTTGACCTTCAATCTTTCCCAGCATCAGGGTCTTCTCCAATGAGTGCTCCCTTCTCATTTGGTGGCCAAAGTATTTGAGCTTCAGTTTCATTATCTGGCCTTCCAGGGAACAGTCAGGGTTGATTTCTTTTAGGATTGACTGATTTGATCTTCTTGCACTCCAAGGGACTCTCAAGAGACTTCTCCAGCACCATAGTTCAAAAGAATCTATTCTTTGGCGCTCGGCCTTCCTTATAGTCCAACTCTCGCAGCCATACATGACTACTGGGAATACCATTGCTTTGACCATGTGGACGTTTGTTGGCAGAGAGATGTCTCTACTTTTTATCATGCTGTTTAGGTTCGCCATTCCTTTCCTCCCAAGGAGCAGGCGTCTTTTAATTTCATGGCTGCTGTCACTGTCTGCGGTGATCTGGGATCCCAGGAACGTGAAGTCTGTCACTACTTCCACGACTTCCCCTTCTATTTGCCAAGGAGTGATGGGGCTAGATGCCATGATTTCAGTTTTTTTGATGTTGAGCTTCAAGCCCACTTTTGCGCTCTCCTCTTTTACCCTGAGCAAGAGGCTCTTTAGATCCTCTTCACTTTCTGCCATTAGAGTGGTATCGTCTGCATATCTGAGGTTGTTGATCTTTTCCCCAGCAATCTATTCTTCAGCACTTGGCCTTCCTTATAGTCCATCTCTTGCAGCCATACATGACTACTGGGAATACCATTGCTTGGACCATGTGTATTTTTGTTGGCAGGGTGATGTCTCTACTTTTTATCATGCTGTTTAGGTTCGCCATCACTTTCCTAGGCCCTGCCATAGTTTGTTATGATCCACACAGTCAAAGGGTTTAGCATAGTCAATGAAGCAGAAGTAGATGTTTTTCTGGTATTCTCTTGCTTTCTCCATAATCCAGCGAATGTTGGCAATTTGATCTCTAGTTCCTCTACCTCTTCGAAACCCAGCTTGTACTTCTGGCAGTTCTCTATCCACGTACTGTTGAAGCCTAGCTTATAGGATCTTGAGCATGACCTTGCTAGTGTGTGATATGAGTGCAATTGTGCGATAGTTTGAACATTCCTTG
>NW_015162549.1:196913-197061 GCF_001447785.1 Gekko japonicus | reverse complement strand
TTCTTTCCTCTGCTATTTGTAAAGCCTCATCAGACAGCCACTTTGCTTTCTTGCATTTCTTTTTCTTTGGGATGGTGGTGATTGCTGCCTCCTGTACAATGTCACGAACCTGCGTCCATAGTTCTTCAGGCACTCTATCTATCAAATC
>NW_015162549.1:194669-196478 GCF_001447785.1 Gekko japonicus | reverse complement strand
TTGTAGGTCTTCATAGAACCGGTCCACTTCAGCCTCTTCTACATTAGTGGTTGGGGCATAGACTTGGATTACTGTGATGTTGAATGGTTTGCCTTGGATTTGGACTGAGATCATTCTGTCATTTTTGAGATTGTATCCCAGTACTGACTTTTGCACTCTCTAGTTGACTATAAAGGCCACACCATTTTTTTCTACGAGATTCCTGGCCACAGTAGTAGATATAATGGTCTTCTGAGTTAAATTCGCCCATTCCTGTCCACTTAAGTTCACTGATTCCTAAGATATCGATGTTCAGTCTTGCCATCTCATTTTTGACCACGTCAAGCTTACCTTGATTCATAGATCTTACATTCCAGGTTCCTATGCAGTATTGTTCTTTGCAGCATCGGACTTTCCTTTCACCATCAGACACATCCACAACTGAGCTTCCTTTCGGCTTTGGCCCAGCCTCTTCACTCTTTCTGAGGTTACTTGTACTTGCCATCTGCTCTTCCCCAGTAGCATATTGGACACCTTCCGACCTGAAGGGCTCATCTTCCGGCGTCATATCTTTTAACCTTTTGATACTGTCCATGGGTTTTTTTTTGGCAAAGATACTGGAGTGGGTTGCCATTTCCTTTTCCAGGGGATCATGCTTGGTCTGAGTTCTCTGCTGTGGCCTGTCCGTCTTGGGTGGCCCTCCACAGCACAGCCCACAGCCTCATCGAACCATGCAAGCCCCCTCGCCACGACAAGGCAGTGATCCATGAGGGGGCAATTGTTTTGACAGAACTATAAATAAACCCACTGAGTGTTTGTGAATGTGTTTTGAAGAGCAGATGGAGGTAAAGTGCTTGAGCCACATTGGTTACTTGGCTTGCTAATGTTTGTGAGCGTATTTTTAACACATGGTTATATAAAGCCAGCCCATGTAGTCACTTATTTTATACTTGCTTTGTAAACTAGATTTTCCCTCCTCCTACTAGATTTGGTAGTGCTTTTCTCTGTTAATATCTTTGTGATTCACTGAATTGCTGTAGGTTTGATATTCATTATCCATGATGTTGGAAGTCTGATTCAGTCTATACTTTTCCTGTCATGGAAATGTTGATTGTTGGCATTTAATTGAAGTCCACTGTTCAGCTACATTATGGCTTGACTAAAATCAGTTGCCATTTGATTCAGCAGTCCCTGATACCCCTCCCCCCCCAATTCTGTAGTTTACCCTGCATTTTTTCTACTTAGGATACACCAGGCAAACCATATCTCTTTAAAATTACTGAGGCATTCATGAATTGGAAGACTAATAAACTAACCACCTGACAAACAAAAAGAATGGGAAACATGTCTTTTTAAAAGGAAAGTTGATGTTGAATAAATGTGAATATCTCTAAAAGGTCAATTTTTCCTATGAGGGTTGAAAGCCCTGTGAGCCTGATACACAAAATGTGGAAGCGCAACAATAGGCCACTTGCATGAGAGTAACTGTTTGCAGGCATCAAATAAATGGTTCTATCAGCTTTGACAACACCAATTATCTGTTGGAAAATAGAAGCAGGCCTGAGCGAAGTCACCTCTCTGCAAACAATTGAGCTGTGCAGTCCAAGCTGACTGATCCTCTGCATGGAGACGCACATGCTTGCAAATCCAATCTTGCAAGAATCAACGGTAGACACAGCTTCTGATATATTAGGAAAGGGTGGCTTAGATGATGTAGTCCCCTTGGCACGTGTGGAAAACTGGGTCATCCCCACTGGAAGCTTGCTTCTGCATGAGCATTATTCCTCCTGAAACAGATTCTAATGGTTGTGATTTCCCCTCCTTTCTTTA
>NW_015162549.1:185726-194593 GCF_001447785.1 Gekko japonicus | reverse complement strand
TGATTCAAATGATATATATGATACAAAATTTGAGAGAGATGCCTCATAATCACCAGCCTTAAGAGAATGCCACCCAAATGTTATAGATGACATTTATATGGGATAAGTCCTAGAGAGGAAAGGTGATTGACACATGGTATACATTAAAACATTATGTTATCAATGGCCTGGTTCAGACAAACAGGAGAATGTGGTGGTAGAATTCTGAAGGCATCAAGTGAGACTTCACTACTGCAGAATGCACATAATGGATTTCTGATTCTAGGAGGAAAATAGCCTATCCCAGCAAACAGAAAGCTAGCACAACAGGGTGACTGTGGGGAATTTCAGACAGGCGCTTTCTCCCGGTAGGGAACCGATTCTCAACCGGGTGCTGGTCTGTCATTTCAGACAGAACCCGGTTGAGAATTGGTTCCCTACCGGGATCTGACTGCCATTTCACACTCAAAAGTCTCTGTTCCGTATAGGAACCGGGAGGGAAGCGTTTTACCTGTCAACCGCTTCCGAGGAGTCTCCCGTTCCCTCTCCCGGTTCCGATACGGTTCTTTCCCGCCTTTTTTCGAACGTTCGGCTTATATCGATATATCGATATAACGCTATACCGATCCAATTGGAATACATTGGAATACTGGTATATCGATATATCGCTATAAGACGGACTTAAAAAAAAAACCGTGGGGAAACAAAGCGGTGCGTGTGTGAAACGCCGAACCGCTTGTGAATCGGCTCCTTTCCGGTAGGGGCAAGCCGTGTGTGAAACGGCAGCCCTGTACCGGTTCATCTGGAAACGGAAGACTCCCGGGTTGAAACCGGGAGAAGACGGGTAATGTGAAATTCCCCTGTGTTTCAACTCTGTTTGCTTTCTGTTTTGATTTTCTGTTTCCTGGAATTTTTAACATGGGGGCAATTTCAAAATGTAATCCTCTATGATCCCACCCAGCTGACTGAAGTGATGCAGTCCACTGAACTACCAGCTTTCTACCACTTTATTCTCGTGCTGGTTCAGGCGTGTAGCTTCAGTCTTCTTTGCAGAAGTTAACCTTTGTTCTTAAAGTTGAATGCAGGGTGCAAGTATGTTTACTTGTCTGTGTGACTGCCAAGTGTATTCATTGTTACTTGCAATAATGAGGAATTAATGTTATCTTTTTCAAAAGTCAATGAAACAGCCAAAGTTTTTAAAGAAACTACTTAGAGATGGCTATCTTTCAGATAAATTAGATGATACCTTATCTTGACTATTCTTTAAACTCTTCTTCAGCCAAGCTTACGTAGTGAACTCAAGAGTCAATTAAAAAAACCACGATTTGCTCATGTTTTATTCATAACCTATCATTTCCATGAGGGAAATATTTCTTTGAGCAGTTTCGCTAAAGTGTAACAAACACATATAGGATTATTATACAACCAGAGAATGACAAATTAAACTGGCCTTAAATGAGCCTTTCTGGGTTAGCCTAGATACCCCAAACTAACCCAATCACATCAGATCTCAGAAGCTAAGCAGGTCAGTTTGGATGGGAGATCAGCAAGGAAGTCCAGGGTCACAACACAGAGGCAGGCAATAGCAAACCAGCTCTGAACATCTCTTGCCCTGAAAACCACACAAGGTTCAGCTGTGAATTGATGGTGAAAAAAGGTATCCTTGCCGCTATTCAAAAAGTAGACTTCAGAATATGTCAAGACTGTGGTGACAATAATTCAAAATCCTTAATGCTACAAACTCCAGGATGCAATGCATCTAAACATACATATAAAACACTACTAGAACAATGAACCTATGCATATGACCAAAAAACACCTCAGGCTAAGCCCTTCCAGTGGCAGCTTGTTCGTATTAACCTGTCAAGGAGAATTTCATTACGTATCAATAAATGTGTGGTAAAACAATCTGGAAGTCTAACCAGAGAAGATGCTGGAAGATTTATGATGAGATCTTCCAGATTTTTACAAATGGAAATAGTATTGATGAGAAGGACCCCAGTTTATACAGAGTCCACAACTCTGAAGGAGATATTGTCAAAGTCTTTCCCTGCATGATTTCATTAATTTAAAAGAACTCTTCCAAGTTGTTAACAGCTTTCAAAGGGGGAGGGGAATACAGGCTTCTCCTTTGCTGTCTCCTGGCACCACAACATATTCACAGTGCTGTTTTAATTTTAGAAAACACTGGATCTTCCAGCATTGATCTTCATGGATCTCTCTGCATGATATCTGATTTGCCTCTGGAAACTTATGTTACCTGTTTGTTTGTTTGTTTGTTTGTTTGTTTGTTTGTTTCAAAGAGAGGAGGTGACTGGATTCAGTCCACCCCCCCCATCAAGTGAATAGTGCCAGAAGATCTGATAGTGCTGATCCTTTGCTCAGCAGTGCAATTTCTCTAAACTTTTCAAATAGAGTATTAGCATCAAAGTGGAGAATTTTCCATTAGGTAACTGGCATAGCACTTTCCATGCTAATATTTGCCCTTTTCAGATATGTTATCATGATGCAGGATCGTATTTCTTTTCCAAATAAATGTTTTATTTTCACAACCTAACTAATTTTCGAAAACAAGCCTCCTAGTACCCTACCCATTTCTGGCACAGAAAATGGCTGGCATACAGACAAGGGTAGATAAAATATATGCCAAAAAAGTGTGACCTTGAAACAGATCAGGTTCTGGTCAGGAAAAGAGTGTACAAGAGAAGTGTTGCCTCTTTGACTGGGAATTGAATAATGGCATGGCACTTGAAAGATCTGTTATTTTAACAGACAAATACCAAAGCAGTGTGCAGTAGCTGCTATGCCAAGCAACAGCAGAGGATGAGAAAAATATGATAAAGTCAAATGTCTGTCTGTCTGTCTGTCTGTCTGTCTATCTAGTCTGTGGAAACAAGGGGTTAGATTCAACTGCTGGTGAAAATGGGAGGAGGGGGTTATCTTTGACCACCAACAGGGCTATGCCTGGGATCAGGGGAGTAGCATGCACAAAAAAATGTGTGACAAGGGCTAGAGCAAGTAGGGGAGTAGGTGAAACTGAATGAAAATCTGGCTGGATCTAACCCAAGATTTCAAAATGATTTATTGTGAGTTTTACCTTTACTAATATCTCTTATTCCCTCTCAGCCTTTCCCCCCAATACTAAAGAACCCCAGTGGGAAATTATTTCCCTTTGGAGCACTGCATGGAGTAGTCTGACCATGACAGCTTGGTAGAGACTCCTGTATGGAAATTCATTCTTTGGGGGTTATCTCCAAAGGTGATTGACTGAAATCACTCACCTCCTGATCCCTTGCAAAGATCTAATTGGAAGTGAGAAATATTACCACCTGCTTCAGCACTGACGGTAAACACCTGAACATGAAAAATAACATGGGGGGTGTTTGTTATAATGCCTAAGAATCCTAGATTTGTATTACCATTCCAGAAAAACACAGGGGTCACCCAAAATGGTAATATCATGTATAGTTTCTGCTCAGGAATTTCATAAATCTCACCTCACTGATTTGTACTATGGTGGAAGACAGCAAGTTGATCAAGGGCATTATGAAATGTATAAATGAAATTTGTACCTATCTTCAATTCTTCTGTAAAGCCCAAGTTCAGGGAAAATATGAAATCCATTTTATTTATTTATTTAGCTAGCAAACAAGCAAAATACAGAAAGTTTTTAACGCATCATTTGAAATCTCAGCACAGGGCTGTATTTCAGGCTAAAATATTCAGGGGATAGCTACACAATGAATATATTTATATCACTTATTTATTATTTCTAGTGAGAAAGGAGTATAAATCTACCCATTTCCAGTGTAATAACTCTGCTTTGCAGCAGCTGAAAACACTTTTGCCCCTCTCTGATGTTTTTGCATCTTGCAATGTTCTATCAGCCAACTACAAAACCAAGATATACTGGATAATATTGGAGAGCTGGGGAGAAGGAAATTTAGCACCTAAGCCAGCCTAGTAAGCATTACTTGTCAACAGTTTTGACCCTTTTTGCTGGCTTTCAGGGCTGTGATCTCAGTTTAATGGATGTACTTGACAGTAGCAATCCTTTACAAGTACTCTAAAAGCAGACATAAGTAAAACAACCCAAACCACATCCATTGTTAATAATTGATGCATATTCAGCATTGGCGAGCATTGATTATAGGCTTAAAAGGAAGTTCTTTGCAATATTGATTTTGATGCTTTTGACTTGCTATATCAGGACTGAAAGCACCCTGCTCTTAATGGAAGTTGGTCACATTCCTTAAAAAATTAAGCAGTCTTAAAACACATGCGATTCAATACTTGCCTCTATCCTGTTGTTGCTTCACAGGACTACCTGTCCTTGAAGAAATGTCAAAGAGTGTGTCAGATTCTCCAGCTTTTTAAAAAGTGTATAAATTAATATCCACCTAGTCCTGTATATATCACTTTGGGGAACTAGTCTGATCGATAAACGGTAACTTCAGCAATAAGCATTCAATATCCTCAAGCAGAACAAAAGAAAAAATAGATTAATCTCCAAGTGCCCCCCCCCCCATTGCAATATTAGTTGCAGGAAAACATTGGTCTGATTATATCAACAAAATTTTGGGTTGGAAGAAGAATCACCCTATATGAGAGTTAGGAGTTTAAGACATAACAAAGCCAGATTTCTTGACATGCCATTGGCTAACCCCCCCCCCTCCCCACATGGACTTTGTACATGTGCAACATCCATAGGATCTAACTAGCCATTCATGAAGCACTATGCTTTCACATACCCTAACATTTGGGTAAATAATTCAAAAATAAGTTGTAGAGTCATGGCATGGAATGCTTCCTCATTGGATAAAGCACTCATCTCCAACAGAATAGAAAAACTTTGTTACGAATAGCCTAGCATAACACTTTATATGGAGGAGATATGATGCTAATATTCTTGATATATTGGTGTGCTGGAATCTCTCTTTGAATTATTTAACCAAATAACATGTGCCGTTTATACAGATGAATATTTTCAAGCAATATTATTGGGGGTGGGGTGGGGGGTAGAGGAAACATTTATATCTCATCCTTGTTGAAGACAGGTTAGATTTATGGTTTAATAACCAGTGATGCTGCATCTCAAGTACTCACAGGATGTCCCGGCAACCTTTGCAATATTGTAAAAACAATCTAGCCACTGAAAATGTAACTTTTCAAGCACCATGTCAAAAAGGGGTCAGCTGCAAATGGCACTACCGTTCAACATTTCATTAAAATGGAGCATTTTATTATGGCTCTTAAATTTTAAAACAGATCAAACAGGCCATGCCAGCCAGTTACAAATGGGACAGAAAAGAATGCTCTGTCCAAAATTATGCTTATGCCAACATTGTGATTGCCTCTACTTTTAAAGAATGAACAATCAGGTATTTAGTTTAGACTGCTGGTGTTTAACCCAGTCAATAGGTCATGAATGACTGATCGGATGGTGACGCTGATCTGGAAATACAGAAAGTCCCACTGTTGTTGGTAACTAACTGCTCAATGAAATGGAGGTTCTGCTTTTATTAAGTTTGCCAATGTAGGGTTTTTCTAATAATTTATTTTCTGTTGCTCTCTACCTTTTTAAGAACATTTCTCTAATAGTTGTGAACTTATGTTCTGACCACTCTGAATGGGTTGGCAAAGGGGGAATAGAGTCTGGGTCAAATGAATAACTTCACTTGATGAGTATAGATGTTTCCTCTATGGACACTAGCAGAGCAGTCCTCTGTAGGAGACCCCCAGCCTGGGGAGCTGAAGAGAGCCTCTTCCAAAGTGATGGCCAAGGAATTGAGGCTCACCTTCTTCCCCGAAAGGTACCATCGCCGCAGAGCCAGTATGGGGCTCAGAGATGACTGCCGGAGCAAGCGATCACGATCAAACTTCTAAAAATGCTTCCAAAAGATCTCCAAGGCTCCAAACTGTGAGTTAAGCAAAGCTCAGGGGAAAAAAGGGAACTGAACCTTGGTAGTAATTGAAAGCGCCTAAGTTTGAAGCACTTGGGGGAGAGGAATTCAAGCAACCCCCCTTTTAAGTAAACTTTAAAAACAGTTTTAAATCAGAAATAAAAAGACTTTGAGCTAAAAGAAATGCATAAGAAGTTAAGCGAATGCAAAAACTGCTAAAGTATACAAAGTGGGATTAAATCGCATAAGTTTTGTCTTGTTTTGGAAAACTTACTTCTTGTTGATATTATGGCTGGGAGAGGACAGAGGGCGCCGGAGAAAAAACTGGTGACCGGAAATAACATACCAACGACTCCCTCCCAGAACCAGGAAGTAACTACAGACTTTTCTTCACTGTTAGCAAGTGCACTGCGCCCCCTAATGGATCAGATGACTAACCTCAACACTAAGCTGGACAATGTCCAAAAACAATTGAATCAAATGGATAAAAGAACCTCAGCAACTGAGAAAACATTGAAAAAGATGGAAAACCGGACTGAGAGCATTAACAAAAGAGTGGATGAAGCAGAGAAGGAGAGATCCTCTGATGAAACGCAACTAATACAGCTCCAGCTGGAAAGATCCATGTATGTTCTACGTTTCCATGGGATCCCTGAAGAGAAGAACGAGGATTTAAAAAAACTTTTGGCAGTTGCCTTGGCCCCATTATTGGATTATAAACAAGAAGATTTAATAAAAGAGATGGATGTGGCTTATAGAACTTATCCGGACTTTATAAAGAAAAACAAACTCCCAGGGGAAATCTACCTAAAATTCACGAAACGATCTACCAGAGAACTGTTGCTAAAGTCAACAATGGGAAAACCTTAAAAATCAAGAATGAAGATGTAAAATTTTTGAAAGACATCCCCTTTGAAGTTAGAAAATGGAGGAAACTCTACAGGATGCTCACTCTCACTCTGCAAAAAGAGGGAATACCATATAGATGGTTATTTCCGGAAGGGCTGAGCTTCAACTATCAGGACAAAAAATATAAAATATACTCTGTTCCGAAAGCAGAAATATTTATGGATCAAATGTTTAATATAAAAAAGAAGCAGAAGGAAAAGAATTTAAAATCAGGTGGGGAGGAAGAAGAAGAAGAAGAATCCTACTCACAGGATTCAACAAGCCAAAATTCCACATCATCTGAATCATTGGAATTGGAGAAAGGAGTTGCTGCTCCCAAACTCCTGAAAACGAAGAAATGCAAGAAGAAAAGACTCTAGAACTAAGACAATAGTACTAAAGGCAGTAATTGTGTTAAGCTATTAAATGTATACTATCATAATTGAACCAAATCTTTGTATAACTTGTAATATTAGGTTAAGAAGCATTATTATTTTTCAACTATTTAGATCATGACATGTATTAGACTTCCTTTCCCCAAATCCAGTAGATGAAATTTATTAGAATGGTAGTTTTCCTTTCCCTATCAAGTAGATATATGCATTAGAGCTACTTTACCCATCACCCATAGCATTAGTGTTAGGGTATTAGTATCCCTTCCCCCATCCCACAATTGTAGTTTGTAGAAAATGCAAAAAAAAAAAAAATTCCCCTTCGGGGGGCCAAAAAAAAGGGGGGAAAAGAAAGAAATTGTTTCACTGACAGATCTGTTGAAATAAACACAAAAGTCTGGAGGAGCAGCTTCTCCCAGTTGAGGAGAGACAGGTGTTGTGTGTATAAAGAAATAGCATCCTGAGTTCTCAGAGAGATTGGCCGAAGCACTTTGGAATGCAAGGCTTTTCTGGGATCTGACGTGTAGGAGTGCTTCTATACCTCCATGTGTTCTCTGCTTAAACATCTGTACACAAATCAAATCTTACAAGGCATCATAAGACTCCAACAGTCAGCCAAAGGAAATAATCTCCAGAGACATAGTGGGTATTTCAGAAACTTGGTAGGATGAAGAAAATCAGTGGGATACAGTGATTCCTGGCTATAAATTATATTGAAAGGATAGGGTGGGAAGGGTTGGAGGTGGGGTGGCTCTGTATGTCAGAGAGGGTATACAGTCCAGTAAGATTGAGAGGGTAAGAGAATTGGATTTGCTTCTGAAAATGCTATGGGTTAAAATAGTGGGCTCAAAAGGAAGCTTAATACTGGGAGTTTGTTATCGTCCACCAGATCAAAAGACATAGGAGGATTATAAAATTATGAATGAATTAAAGATAGTGGCTAGATGAAATAACTGTGTCATAATAGGTGGTTTTAACTACCCACACATCAATTGGGTCAATATGTGTTCAGGTCGGGAAAAAGAGATTGAATTTCTAGACATTCTCAATGACTGTGGTATGGAACAGATGGCCACAGAACCTACCTGAGGAAATCCTAAGTTTGGTCCTAAGTAACGCCCAAGACCTGGTGAGAGATGTAAAAGTGATTGCACCACTTGGGAACAGTGACCATAATGTTATTGAGTTTAACATTTGTATAAATAGGGAGTTGCACAAAAAGACTGACACAACCACTTTTAACTTTAAAAGGGGTAACTTCTCTGATATGAGGGGCATGTGAGGAGGAAACTGACAGAAGAAGTAGAAAGGGTGAAAACCATTGGGGAAGCTTGGAGACTATTTAAAACTACAATCCTAGAAGCTCAGAAAAAAAATATATACCGCAGGTTAGGAAAGGCACAAATAGGTATAGAAAACAGCCTGCATGATTAACCAACAAAGTAATGGAAGCTGTAAAAGGTAAGAAGGATTCCTTTAAGAGGTGGAAAGCTAGTCTCAGTGAGGTTGATAAAAGGGAAACCAGCCAGGGAGGCAGTGGGACCCTTGGGTGACCAAGGGGTAAAAGGAGTAGTGAAGGATGATAGGGAAATTACTGAGAAGCTGAATGCATTTTTTGCTTCTGTCTTCACTGTGGAAGATGAGAAGTGCTTGCCCACTGCAAAACCGCTGATTTCGGGAGGGGTTTGAAAGACCTGAGTCAGAT